>NW_027040459.1:300875-400000 GCF_034236695.1 Oncorhynchus nerka
GAGGCCGTTCACAATGGTAGCATTGAGCAGCGCGACTCACCCATCGGTAAGTAAAACCAAGCTTCCTGTCGAATCCGTTGACTCAATTTACTTTTAAGACACCCAGACAAACACTGACCTCCCGTCCCATGCCATCTGCTTAGGGACAGTAAGATGCTTAAAACGTCAACTTTAACTGGAGTTGTTCCTACATTACTTGAAGTATAGGCTTATTAGCTTTAATCATCAGATTATTGTATGCACGCATTTTACTGCCCAAAGCTCACGAGAAATTGTGCACAGATGATTGATTACTTGTCTGATGGAATCCCAATCTGATGAATCCCAGTCGGAGCTTGTTTTTTCGCAAGTTTCCAGTTGTCTTGAACGCACTGAAGCCATAATTCGGAGATGTCTGATTTCCCAGTTGTTTTGAACGCGACATTAGGGACATTTTTCCATGTAAATTCAACAACAAAAAATGTGATGTGATGACGTTGAATCAATGTGGAAAACTGATTGGATTTGCAAAAAGTAATCAACATAGTGACATTTTGTATTTTTGTCACCCAAATTTTAACCTAAATCCAATGATTATTTGGTTGATTTCATGTTGAATTAATGTTAGTTGACGACTCAAAACAAATGAACTGACATCTGTGCCCATTGGGTGTTTTTCATTAGGTTCACAGAAAATAGCATGTATTCACAGTCAGGAAGTGTACATTAAGTGAGGCTACTCCCCGTCTTACTCAATACTGCAGTGCAGTACTTGTAAAAGTGATCATGAGCTCCTCCACCTACAGTACACCCTACGTCAGGCAGCTGTTCCCATCTGAAATGTACTACAGCGGCCTACTCATCACGTGGGCTTTCATCAGGGCGGTATAGAGTTGGCTCATGGTTTCTGGCAATGGAACAAGGATTTAGGGCTAACTCGTGGCAAGTTCCTGTTTAGTCCTCAGAGGGGTGGTCACACTAAAAATCCAGCATGAAGGGATATGAATGAATCAATAGGAAATTAGAAGAGTTTATAATCCCTCTGAATGATCCCTATGCAAACCATGCCACTTCATGGATGTTGGTCAGATCTGCGATTGACCGACTCGAGTTAATTGAAGAAGAAAGTACCATTGTTATACAATTTCAATATATTCCCTGTTAAAAACAAGTAATGTATCGCTCTCTCTCAATCACAAGCAACATCATTCGTGGTTATATCAAAATATTTCCCACTGTCTGATAGCCACTAAATGAAGTAGTTGAAAAGTGAACCCGGAGCTTGGAGATGCAGTCGCTCAGGCGAACACAATGAGTCCTCTCACAGCAAGTTCTGACAGCAGGATTTTTAGGAATGTTATAAAAGAAACAAGTCCTCTGGCTGCACTTCCATTGAGGGAGAGTTCAGCAGTCTCGGACAGTGTTATCTCAGGGTCACAATAGACCCCGATCACTGAGGGATTACAGATCTGACAGAGCTCGGGGAGGGGTGAATTTCAAAATCTAGTATGCTATGTTCTTCAGATTAGGTCCTCTGGGCCAGAGCCAGAAAAAAAGTCATAACAGAAAATGGAGGTGGTCTAATTTTGTCTGGTGAACTTTGCACACACATCATTTGTTGTTTTTGATGACACGGACTGCCTTGCTCCATCCTTCCAGCTCTCCACTTTGTACTCCTTCCCATAAAACAAATAATCGCCCATCCCTCAGGAATGTCCAACCGTTCCCCCAGATCTGTCAGAGAAGCCAGCTGTCCACCTTCTCCCCTCCTCCATCCCCGTAGACCCCCGCCTCTTCAGGCCTAGATGAATGCAACTGTGCCAAAGTTGAGGAGAACCCCTCTGAACGCAAGGCAAATTACAACTACCCATCGCTAACCAATAGAGCTCATGCCTCGCCTAGAAGGGTCATTCCAGAAGAGGGATGTGTTGCGGTCCCGTGGTCGGCACTCATGTTTGTACTTGAAAACAAATATCAACCAAGTCAAACCGATATTGATTGATTGGTCCCAATTTCAATCTTGAATCATAGTTTAGGCGATTGGTGCAGACAAAGAGCATCATAGCGGATAAACATGTGCAGTATCTCTCAAGTCAGCATCATATAAACGTGAACTATTTTCTGGAAAACACTTAAGGTTGTGCTGTGCACTAACTCATGCCTTATCAGGCACATTACATCCAATGGGCTCCCCAGGCCTTTTGTTGACGCTGTCTCTATCCCATATAGCGACAGCATGCTCCTAGCACTCTCTGAGCATTCCCTTTGCATGCAGTGGCCATGCACTTCTGTCACTGACTGGCTGCTGTGCATGTGAGGGAGGTGTGACAAACAGGAGGGGAGGGGGAGGACAGAAGGGGGTAGAGGAATGCGAGTTGCCAGGCAGCTGAGGTGGAAGTTTGCTTGGGAACTGGGAGAAAGGTCATGTTTACTACTAAGCAAGGAGCTGCCCCCCCCCCCCCCCCCCAGTTCAGACTAGGGCACAACACATTAACTCTTTCTGTGTTAGGGTATCCAACTATTGATTAACACACTTCACGATAAGGCCCCTTCTTTTTCGCAAGCATTCATATACCCAGAGAGCTACAATAGAGAAGTCAATGATAGGGATCCCAGCAGTGGAGGCTGGTGGGAGGACCTATAGGAGGAGGGGCTCATTGTAATGGTTGAAATGGCATAAATGAAACCGTATCAAACGGTATGGAAACCACATGTTTGATTCCAATGACGGCCTACACGTGTAGGCTGTCATTTTAAATAAGAATGTGTTCTTAACTGACTTGCCTAGTAGCATACTAAAATAAAAAATGTTTGACTCCGTTCCTTTAACTCCATTTCAGCCATTACAATGCACCCGTCCTCTTTATGCTCCTCCACTGGATCCCAGATAGGGAAACCAGGTGGATCCTGATTCCTGAACATCTGACCTAGTTATTAAGTGAAAGGTAGACCATGTTCTCCAATAATGTCCATACAAGTGTGAAGTCTCTCAGTAGAAAACAGTGCCCAGAGTTTTTATTTTCTAGTTGAATTAATCATTTAGAATGTATTTTTATGTTGATTTATATTTGTTCCAGTGTAGAGGAAAGGCCAAAGCACTGTTAGGACACGGACATTGACGACGTGCACTGATACTAACTATTTGAGATACGGTGTGGACAAACTGTGAACCATGTTGTATTTTTGTTCTTTCAGAGATGGCCTCCGATTGCCATGAGCTGTTCCTGAAAGGTGAGACGGCCAGTGGCGTGTACACCATTCAGCCATTAAACTACCAATCCTTTGAAGTCTGCTGCGAAATGACAGCCGGTAAGTGGCATTAGCCAGGGTTATACCCTTGTGTTCTATTTACAGGGCTTAACTAGCAATCGTTAACTAGTCCAACAACCAATCTTTATCTTCAGGCAAAATGATAGCTCAGAAGCCCCTATAGGGGACAAGTCACCGTATAAGGTTTCCCTGTAGCGTAGTTTTTAAACACATTGTATCACTACATGTATGACAATTGGCTGTGGTAAATTGCTCATGGTCAAGACTAATCCAACTACTCTTCCTCTTTCCAGAAGGTGGCTGGACTGTGATCCAGAGGCGCCAGAATGGCTCAGTTGACTTTGACCAGCTATGGCTGGCCTACCAGAGCGGCTTTGGCAGTCTGAGTGGTAAATAAATCCTCTTATCTTTTCTCATCTCCCTCACTAAATTCCACTGGTGCTAGCTAGCGAGGTCACGCCGAGGTTCGGACAGTACCACCTGTAGCCACAGCATAGAACAGTACAGCGCAGCGCTCTTGATCCGAAAACCTCCCAGTTCAGTTTGATTAGCAAGTATTGATACTAACACTAATGCAGGATTGTAGATGTCAAGATCGAGAGATCAGGTGGATCTTGATATGGCAGGTTTGGCACAAACAACCATCTAATCTGCAGCTTTAATGACACTGGTGGCTTTAGGTGCCCGGAGTGACCAAATCGCATGTTCTATTCCTTTTTAAATTCCATTAAGTGATTACCGGCCTCATTACGATCAGATCTTTTAAATTAACGAAGACACATGTAGGCAGACTTTGCACACGCTGCCACAGCCACTGCTTAGGTCTGAACCCTTTCTTTTTGAATCTCTCTCTCACTAGGTGAGTTCTGGCTTGGTCTTGAGAAGATGCACGCCGTGGCCAAAGACATGGACTACACCCTCAAGGTCAAGTTTTCCGACTGGATGGATGATTCTGAGACGGTCCAGTACCCCATCCGTCTGGGCGGGGAGGAGAGCCACTACGCCCTCCACATCCAGGAGACCTCCATCGGAAACCTGGAGAGCTCCCTGGCCACCGAAGCCTCCGGCCTGCCCTTCTCCACCCGCGACCAAGACAATGACCAGAAGAGCGACACCAACTGCGCCAAACACCTCTCTGGTACGCTCCTCTTTATCCAAGTTCAAAGTAACTTTTTGTCCGAATTTGATCTTGAGGTCTCAAGATGTATCTCTCAGTAACTCAAATTTGGAATGTAGCACCAATGCCAATCTAACTAGATGTTTGCGCTCTTTCCCCAGGTGGCTGGTGGTTCAGCAACTGCGGACGCTCCAACCTGAACGGGCGCTACTTCATGAGCCCTCCTCCCAAACAGAGGCATCAGAGGAAGCAGGGGGTTTTCTGGAAGACCTGGCGTGGCCGATACTATCCCCTGAAGACCACCGTCATGATGATCGCACCCATCGCGATCGAGAACAAGTCGTAGGGAAGAGACCCAGCAATCTTCCGACTTTTCTCTTCTTAAACTGAAACACCTTTAGAGGCGGTTGGCCGACGAGTTAGGTTAGCGACCTGCTCATCCCAGGCCTCGCCCACTTAGGCTTCCAACAGAGCCAAGGCCATCATAAAAGCCAAAATGAACTCATAGTTGAATGGGCTCCCTGTTTCCAAAGCTTTGTTTTTCGAAAGTCTTCAAGTTTCTCAGCTACAGACACAACCGAACAATGCAGAAATGTCTGTTTTAAGAAGTGAAGAAGTACATGTGCATCAGCCTTAGTGGAAATGAATGGCACAGAATGAGGCGAGTGCCAACATGTGTTCTGTGTTCCAAGAAACAACGCATTTTCTACATGTGGAGACTCATCTGACAGATGTTTTTAAATGCAAGCGCTCCACCCAGATGTTGAGCAGTGACATCTAGCTAGAATACGGTGTTGTCAGCATGAACACTGCCCTCCACTGCAGTTGTACAAGTGGGGCAACTGTGGAGTTTATTAATCCGATTGTATGGACCAAAATGGTGACTGAAACAATTAGTTGTTTTCCACATGAACGTAATGGCATTAGCTATTCAAAGGCATTATGTAAATAAATAATCAATGTAAACTAGGATTACAGAAAGTGTGTTAAGAATTTTTAAACAATAATGGTTTCTTTGTCTACATTTGCCTGTTCCTCTATGGAGCAAAGCACAATTCCAGCCTTTTGTACAAAGTCACTTTTTATTTTTTTATTTTTTTTATTTTCCTGCAGTTTTATTTTGAATCAAAGTAAGCTCCTGCTCCACTGTTGTGTTCTAGTGGAGACGTTTTATTCCTCAGTCATATTGACTGCATTTAAAATGACCAGAGTCGTTTCTTTCTGTATGATGAACCTTCACTGCAACCCGTTGTCACATTCTCTAGTGTTCTTTGTCGATGACTTTGAGTTTTTTTCCCTTTTTTATTTAAAAGCTTTAAAGAATCTTTATATATTTCTGGTATTGTCTGTTTGTAATTTATATAGTCTATTTTATGTTTGTCAGTTGTAAAATTGTTGTTTTTCTTTTAAAGAAAATAAACTGATTTTTGGCTTCAATAGGAGTCAATAAAAATGATTTAAAGAACCAATATTGTCTGAGCTCTGATCAAACACACTGCTGCAGCTGTAAATACAAAACCAGAAGTGAGCCAAGTATGCAGTCAGAATGAAGTAATATGTCAGACAACTTCAAATGAACATCCGTAGCTAACCCAAAAACAGTCAAATGAATATGGTAGCCAACTTGAAAACTAGGGGTTTTCAAACTTTTCTTGCCCAGGGACCCCATCATATGTTAGCAAAAAATAAAAAGTCATGTCTTGACTTCTCATCAGGTGAATGATAAATGTCAAGTAGAAGTAAAACATTTTGAAATGAATAGATTTGGAAGACAGTTTTCATACTTTCAGTTTATAAAAAAGGTATCTTGCCAGGGGAGAGATTTTGCTGTTGTAAAGCACATTTTCTGCAATTCTACACATATTTCCACTGAGCTGAGAGAAAATGTTGCTGATTTCCTGCAATTTATGCATTTTGCAATGGCTAACGCTGTGTGCCTCTGCTCAAACATATCAAAATCAATGGGCATGCTCGATTCTCCCTTTTTAATTTTTTAGTTCTCAAAGATGGTATTATTTTTAAAATATGTATAGTTCAATATCTTTTCTGCAAGCATTCTATCTGGTTTTGGTTGTTTAAGTTGACACTGAAATTGCCCACCTAAGACTTTTCTATAAAGAAAAAAAACCCAGTAATCAGCTCCAATGACTGCAAGTTCCTCCATATTAAGGGATTTCGAGATGTTGGCAATGACGCCATTTAAATAGGCTCCCGAATGGTGCAGCGATCTAAGGCACTGCGTCTCAGTGGTAGAGGCGTCTCTACAGACCCTGGTTTGATCCCAGGCTGTATCACAACTGGCTGTGATCGGGAGTCCCATAGGGTGCCGCACAATTGGACCATCGTCGTCCGGGTTAGGGGAGGGTTAGGCCGTCAATAAGAATTTGTTCTTATCTGACTTGCCTAGTTAAAGGTTAAATAAATTTTAAAAATCTAGACGGATGAACAGGAACAGCTAGCGTGCTAAACTGTTCCTTTAGACTTCCAATTGTGCCAATGCTAGTTAAAACAACCCTAACTTCCTTCATAAATGGTATCCAAAATGGTATTCTACTGTAGCTAGCGGAATTCATAAAAATGATCATTTTTCACATAAATTCCCCAAAATATTTTCCTCAAAGAAATAAGTAAGATCGTGGACCCGCTGCGGTACCTCCCGCAGACTAGGGTAGCCAACTCGAAAACAGTCAGGTGAACGTAGTCTTAAAACTCCATCCAACACAGATGGTAGGTCAGCATGAGATACTTGATTGGAAAATGGATAAGCAGACTAGCTAACTAATCCATCCCATTCACACACAGAGGGTTAATCAGATCTTTGCATACTGCCTGGCAGGTGATAGAGGAATGTCCTGGCCGTGCTTAAGCTTGCCTTGCGCTGCGCCCCACAGCCAAGAGACAGGCCCTAACTCTACCAGCTGCATCCCCCATCTCTACTAGCAAATGGTTCCCAATGTGAAGATTCCCCACAAACAAACTACAGAGACAAACGTGTCATAGTGCTGAACAGGGACGGGCTGCTGTGTCAAGGTATGTTTGCTTTTACAAAGTGAGGCTGAGTAAGGGTTCCTCCAATTAGCGGTATTGATTGAAATTGAGCTGACACAGAGCCGAGTTCAAACGTGCTTATTATCAAATCAATATGGGTTTTGTTTTTTTTTTTGCCTCAATTTCAATGATTTATTTGCATATTACCAGGCTTGATAATATTGCATTTGATCAAGACTGCAGTACTGAAGCCATTCCATCATCGTAAAAGCAGTGAAGCTCTTGGCTTGCAACTCCCATTTTTCCACCACAGTAAGGAAACATAATATTTCACCAATTCGCCTTAAATTGCAGCCACTCATAAAATCTGGATGGAATACCTGAGGGAAAGAAAACAACTTTCCCTAGGCAGGCTAGGGTTGAGACAGAGACACGTGTTAACAGTATCCGTGCATAGTGTCTTAGAAGCACCATGCACGTGGACCTCTTGTATTCTCCCAGAATTAACAGCTAAGTCATCTTAAAACAAGCTATGTCCAGAGGCTTCCTTCCGTCAACTTCAATGTCTCACACCTCTGATAAATCTGGTCAGGTGTTAGGCTTTACGGCTAATGTGCGTTCTAACACCTTCAGAGAGAGTGAATGACAGGAAGGGGCATCCAATGCCCAATGTCCCACTGTTCGTTATTGACCTCGATCAAATGCTAGCTCAGGTGGAGTTTTCCTTACTCAATCTTGTTCTGAGGGCAGTTCTGCCTCGAAGGGCAGAACAAACGGCATTCTGCCTGGGTGCCGATGTGACTCTAGCCAATTGGTCATTTTCTTTCTGTGACAATCAGGCTATTATTCTGACTTTCAAGAGTCAAAATTCACTGTCCGGTAGGGATCATGCACACATGGAAAAGAAAAACTCTTGAGATGCATTTTTCATAGAGGATGACAAATCAAATATGTTGTCGTTGTCATCAATAAAAAGGTAGCCAAAGGGTAAACCGTTACTTTGACTATCCATTCACTCATAAACTATTTCGAGCTGCAGTTGAACGTCTCACCCTCTGAAACAGGTGCTCAAAATGGCTACCAAAGCTTCATGCGGTGGTCCACATGGACTGCAGTCTACTCAGTAACATCAAGGCATCTGCAGCGTCAATCACGTTCAAGCGCTCTCGCTCCCAGCAAGCTCATCTATAAAAATGCAAGCGTCGATCCCTGGCGGCCATGGCAACTGTCCCCCTCCCAAAGGGAAGGTGGATGCATGAGTACTCAATGATTAAAAGGTGCTTTGCTGTTCCAAAGGGAGATGTCTTTCCCGCTCTGCAACAAACTAGGAGGGTCAAAGAGGAGAATACCTGCTCACGTGGAAAGATGAATAGCCCTGAGATGGAGCGTAGTTTCACTGTGTTTAAGATATCAATCACATCGTAGTTGACCATTGACACTCACGCTTGTTATCATGTACAATATGACACATTGAAGCAGAAGCGTGTCTATATATCTATCCATCCATCCATCCATCTATCTTTGTTCATGTTCATCTAGGACAAATGAAATAACAACAAAGAGCGGAGATTTCATTATACATTTATTCATCGTCATGTATAAATTTTATTCAGGTGGTAAAAAGCTGTTTAAGACTCGGCTGCTCACACTTGCATCGTTATTGGAGTAAAAAAAGAAAATAACAGCATGATCAGAAGTCAGAAGTACTTTGGCAAATATTGTATCTTCAGAGGGCAAGCCGACACCTTGAGCAATGTAATGCGAGGCGAGATTAGAGAAAGGGCGCAAAAATGACTTTATATCAATGAGGGACTTCGTTTGACGCTCATTATAAAATAATAAGAATCCATACAAATATTTTATTTTAACAATACACACTTAAAATAGTTGATGAATGCAAGTAGAGGCAGGGTCTCTTCCGCTAGACATTACACACCACATCCAATGCTTAAACTCACAGTATGTATTATAGCTATATTCTTTCTCTCTGCCTGTCTGTCTGTCTGTCTATATTCCATTTCCTGTTTGAGGAACCCCACTCCTACTACTGACTTGAGTGAATAAAATGTAGGAAAAAGAAAAACATTTGGCAAAACAATCATGGTTCCAGTGAAGAGGAAAACAAGGGAGAGTGATTGCGGCTCAGCCTCCAGATAATGTTGTCCTCCTTTCATTCCACAGTGAAACTTGATAACACTGCCTTGGATCACCTTAGGTAACCTAACCCTACCCCCCACCCTAATGTAGGGGCGAGAGAAAGGAAGAATGGGAGAGCGAGAGAGAGAGAGAGAGAGAGAGCAGGCAACAGAGAAAGAGAGGGAGAGAGCTAGCAACAGAGAAAGAGAGGGAGAGAGCAGGCAACAGAGAAAGAGAGGGAGAGAGCAGGCAACAGAGAAAGAGAGGGAGAGAGCTAGCAACAGAGAAAGAGAGGGAGAGAGCTAGCAACAGAGAAAGAGAGGGAGAGAGCTGGCAACAGAGAAAGAGAGGGAGAGAGCTAGCAACAGAGAAAGAGAGGGAGAGAGCTAGCAACAGAGAAAGAGAGGGAGAGAGCAGGCAACAGAAAGAGAGGGAGAGAGCAGGCAACAGAGAAAGAGAGGGAGAGAGCTAGCAACAGAGAAAGAGAGGGAGAGAGCTAGCAACAGAGAAAGAGAGAGAGAGAGCAGGCAACAGAGAAAGAGAGGGAGAGAGCAGGCAACAGAGAAAGAGAGGGAGAGAGCAGGCAACAGAGAAAGAGAGGGAGAGAGCAGGCAACAGAGAAAGAGAGGGAGAGAGCAGGCAACAGAGAAAGAGAGGGAGAGAGCAGGCAACAGAGAAAGAGAGGGAGAGAGCAGGCAACAGAGAAAGAGAGGGAGAGAGCTAGCAACAGAGAAAGAGAGGGAGAGAGCTAGCAACAGAGAAAGAGAGGGAGAGAGCTAGCAACAGAGAAAGAGAGGGAAAGAGCAGGCAACAGAGAAAGAGAGGTGGAGGCATAATGGAGTGAGATCTCCAGTTCACGGTAAATGTGGGGTGGATGGGCGTGGCTGCAGAGTGCGAGGTCTCTATGCCAAGGTTGAGGGGTTATCGGGGGGAGGGGGGAGGTTCACCCCGGTTTCAGAGGTATTGTTGTAGAAAGTGCAGCAGCATGATCTCATAGTGTTCTCCTGACTCTGGGCAGCGAATACTGTGTCGCTCGTTGGGGTAGACCTGCAAAACAACAGAGGAAAATCAACCACTAATTCCTGCTTCAGTACATACTGTACAGCACATGTGACTCCAGCTACCTACAATCTGCAATGTTCTGAAAATATTCCCTGAAACCCATTCATACCAAGAAGCTGTACACTAATAAAGAGGCCCAACTTTCTGGTCTGCTGGCTTTCATTTTTAAGTGACAGTTTAGTCATAAATTAAGACATTGGCTTCATGCTATATAGGCGCATACCAGTGTATGTTTCTGGGCCCCACTTTGACAGCACATGGAAGAGACTGTAGCAGTATTTTCTCTAATTGTGCAACAATGTTAGGGAGAAAATAATATGGGTAGCGTAGAGATAGTTGATGCACAGTAGTTACCCAACTGTTGCATTCCAACACTGAGGCCCTACAGTATTTTAAGCAAATCTGTCCAATTTGACAGCTGCACTGTGTTATCGCATTGTCATTACGTCAACCCAAGTGATTAAGATTATATCCAGCAGAAGCTGCTATGCCTATGGCCCAGTGGCTATACATTATCCATAACCTGCCATTAACGCTGATTCTAGAAATGTGAAAAACGCATTAATAAATTGTAGAAAAAGTCAAATACTAGCCTGTAGCTGATATGGCTTCCCAGCGCGGATTATTTGTGACACCAGGAAGTTGGTGTGGAAAAAGTGCACATTCTCGTCGAGGAATCCGTGTAGAATCAGCAAGCGGTTTGGCCTGTTAGGACAAGGAGAGGGTTTCAAAGGGATGGAAATGGACATAAAATGGACATTTAAATTTATACTATACAATAGTAAGTATATCCTGGGTTTTTAAAATGTATACAGATGTATACAGGGTATGCAACTTTCACTGGGCACGAGGGGGACATGCCCCCCCACATTCTGAAATTGCATTTTTGTCCCCTGCAGTTTTATCATTGGAATGTGACTCTTCTTTTTTTTTAAACAATGAGGCAATGGTGTGCTTTAGGACCATGCGGACGCCTCCGAGCAGTCGGGGAGGCTGTTTGGAGTGTTTATCCGAATAGATAAAAAAATATATGTGTGTGTCCCCCACTTCTAAAACCAAAGTTGCACCCCTGTAGAAATGTCAATGGTGAAACTCAATAACATCCCATCTGTCCTTGAAATTTGAGCCGAGACATTTTTCGCTCAAAACCCATGCCCGTTTTTAACCAACAATGATGAACAAAATGGAAAGTAAAACAGAATTGTGCGATCATGTTACAACACCTACATCTGACCTCGAGGGCCTACCATTATACCCAGACCACAAAAGTGTTATCTACAGTATATATATATATATAGATAAGTAAGCTATTCTTATTTCTTAGATTCGTTGAATTGTAGAGTGCAGTAAACTGGGACTGACTCGCTGGGCAGCTTGTCCACGTGCAAAGCCACGGAGCCCTCCTCGTAGCCCTGCGGGTTGTTCTCAGGAGTATCCATGTAGCGCTCCGTGTAGCCCGTGTCGTACGCCATCCACACGGTCACCGGGGCACCCGCTATGGCCACCTGAAAGGAACAACAACTTTGCCATTTTTTTCTCTCATTTATTTGACTTGTTTATTTATTTTCAGTTAGGGACAGCACAGAAACTCCCCAGATACAGGTGTGCCAAGCCTTGTAGCGTCACACCCAAGAAGACTTGAGGCTGTAATCACTGCCAAAATGTGCTTCAACAAAGTACAGAGTAAAGGGTCTGAATACTTATGTAAATGTCATATTTCTGCTTCTTTTCTTTTTTTTAAATACATTTGCAAACACATTTTAAAACCCGTTTTTTTATGTGTCATTGTGTAGATTGATGAAGGGGAAAATATTATCTCATCCATTTTAGAATGGGGCTGTAACGTAACAACGTGGAAAAAGTCAAGGGTTTTCTTTGTCATTATAGGGAAGGAGCCAGGGACTAAAATGGAACTGGTCCTTTATGACCTAGCAATAATAGTGAGATTGTGTAGATTGATGAAGGGGACTTTTTTTTAAATTTTATAGCCTGTCCTGCTATTTCTCCCTCCACAGCCTCCATTGGGAAAGACACAATTAAGACATTGACACATTGAAACAAAACGTCACACTTCAGTTTGCGCTAATTTCCAGCATTAGTGGTTAGCGCAAAACGACAGGTCGAAGCACGATTTCTGTCAAGCAGTAATGTACATATTGACAAGAAGCTGAATAGGCCCCCTATTACCCCTGAAGTGGTGGTGAGAGAGATATACTCTTGTTGATCTTCGCCACAGTGATATGTAGAGCAGTACCACTAAGAACAGGCACCATGAGCTAAGACTACTGATGAGAACTGCAGTGTAGAATGACGTGTAAACCCACAGCGACACCATGAGGACAAACAGAGAAACTACATCTATCCAGAACAGATGTATCAAATCAAACCTATTCCATCTATGGTTCAATCAATCCAGCCCACTCTGATTTTAAGGAGAAGGAAATAGTAGAGGGAAGGTAATGACACTTTGTGGAATGAACCTCAGCCCAGTAAAGATCTAGAGATTCTAGTATTCTATTGTCTCGGGAGTGGTGCCTTTAACTGTGGCGCGTCTCACCTTGAAGACGTTGGGCCTCTGGATGAGGCCCATGAGGGAGAGGAAGCCGCCGTAGGACCAGCCGTGGATGGCCACGCGACTCAGGTCCACAAAGTTGAACCTCTCCGACACGTACTGCAGCCCCTCCACCTGGTCCTCGATCTCCACCTGGCCCTGGTAACACACAGAGTGAGAGCGAGAGAGAGAGAAGGGCGTTAGTCACACCGATAGATCCACATGCCCAGATGGCTTGGGTAGAATGAACATGGTTCTAAAATTCACAAAAGGATTCATAGTCTGGATGAAAGCTGTGTGAGAGATATGAAGTGCACATTCCAAATAGTCACGCCGGCGCTGCCCAATGAATAAATAGTATGAAGTAATATTAATAAATAAAAGGAAGCCAGCATACGGTATATGCTGCACACATGTGCTTTAATGAACACGCACAGCCGGAACAGCCTTGGTTGGCAAGGTGCAAATTTGCCATTCCTATGTCTAAAGTTGAACACGGGCGCCTTAACGCTTAACTACAAAAAGACG
This sequence comes from Oncorhynchus nerka, assembly GCF_034236695.1. NCBI lineage: Eukaryota > Metazoa > Chordata > Actinopteri > Salmoniformes > Salmonidae > Oncorhynchus > Oncorhynchus nerka. Next base: position 314,507 of record NW_027040459.1, read on the forward strand.
GAACCATTTGTATTGAAACAATTTATAAACAAAAAGCAAGATACGGGTTGGAAGGGAAATAGTTGTTTTCGAAAACCAATCCTACCATTTTGTTTTTCAGAGCCCCTTCAAACTCCAGGCCCCTCTGACAGGAGCCCCTCCCGTCGATGACCACCACAGCATATCCCAGGGAGGCCAGGGTGTTGAGGCGCAGGTATTTCATCCCCTTGAAGGAGTTATTCACCAATTGGACCTGTGGATACACACAGGTCCCATTTTCACACCACTGAGACAAACCTAGCAGAGCTGAGCCTCACTAAGGCCGGCCTGAACCATGCTGGAAAAGATCACTCAAAAAGAAAATATATCTTAGCAAGCGCAGTGAGGTTTGGGTCAGCCCTATCGTGAACACGGGACTTCAGCCTTGTACACGTCTTGCTACTGTATGTGAAAAGCAAGGTGACAGAGCTTGGAATGGCTATTTCCTGGGTTAAACAGGAAAGCATTCACTATTATTGCTAGTTACAAACAGGTCATAAAGGACCAGTTCCATTTTAGTCCCTGGCTCCTTCCCTAGTTCCTACCTCGTCGGTGCTCACAGGTCTGACTGGATTTCTATCAGGAATCAGACATACAAGAAAAATGGTATGTCTGAGAGAAGCCACAAACCTGTGGGCCGCCATAGACAAAGAGGACTGTGGGATGCTTCTTGCCAGGCTGGAGGTTGTGAGGCTTGTACACCATTCCGTAGAGCTGGAAGCCCGACTTTCCTGGGAAGTCAAAGATCTCCGGAGATTTGTAGTCTCCTGGGCAACCTGAAATACACACAGCGAAATAAGTACTGATGACATCAATAATTGACTGACATAAAATTGCCCACCTAGCTTAAAAACTGCAATCTGGGATTAGTTTTGCAGCAAAACGACAGCCCTGCTACTCGTTTTAGTATATAGCTGAGGAATGGCAGACATATCAGTGTGGATGACGGATCACCACCTCAAGCTGAACCTCGGCAAGACGGAGCTGCTCTTCCTCCCGGGGAAGGACTGCCCGTTCCATGATCTCGCCATCACGGTTGACAACTCCATCGTGTCCTCCTCCCAGAGCGCTAAGAACCTTGGCGTGATCCTGGACAACACCCTGTCGTTCTCAACTAACATCAAGGCGGTGGCCCGTTCCTGTAGGTTCATGCTCTACAACATCCGCAGAGTACGACCCTGCCTCACACAGGAAGCGGCGCAGGTCCTAATCCAGGCACTTGTCATCTCCCGTCTGGATTACTGCAACTCGCTGTTGGCTGGGCTCCCTGCCTGTGCCATTAAACCCCTACAACTCATCCAGAACGCCGCAGCCCGTCTGGTGTTCAACCTTCCCAAGTTCTCTCACGTCACCCCGCTCCTCCGCTCTCTCCACTGGCTTCCAGTTGAAGCTCGCATCCGCTACAAGACCATGGTGCTTGCCTACGGAGCTGTGAGGGGAACGGCACCTCAGTACCTCCAGGCTCTGATCAGGCCCTACACCCAAACAAGGGCACTGCGTTCATCCACCTCTGGCCTGCTCGCCTCCCTACCACTGAGGAAGTCCAGTTCCCGCTCAGCCCAGTCAAAACTGTTCGCTGCTCTGGCCCCCCAATGGTGGAACAAACTCCCTCACGACGCCAGGACAGCGGAGTCAATCACCACCTTCCGGAGACACCTGAAACCCCACCTCTTTAAGGAATACCTAGGATAGGATAAAGTAATCCTTTACAGCAATGCTCCCCATCTAACCTGACAGAGCTTGGGAAGATCTGCAGAGGAGAATGAGATCAACTCCCTAAATACAGGTGTGCCAAGCTTGTAGCGTCATACCCAAGAAAACTCAAGGCTGTAATCGCTGCCAAAGGTGCTTCAACAAAGTACTGAGTAAAGGTTCTGAATACTTATGTAAATGTGATATTTCTGTTTTTTTTTTTTTTTATACATTTGCAAACAAATTTTAAAACCTGTTTTTTTCTTTGTCATTATGGGATAGTGTGTAGATTGATGAAGGGGAAAAAATATTTAATCCATTTTAGAATTGGCTGTAACATAACAACGTGGAAAAAGTCAAGAGGTCTGAATACCTTCCCGAATGCACTATAACATAAATGCATGATGAGGTAATGGAATGAGGCCTAACCCCTCTCTTCCTAACCTGGGGCTTCCATCATGCTGGCCCAGCACTCAGGAAGGAATGATGTTGATTAATCATTATTGGAACGAGGCCTAAACCCTCTCATCCGGTCACCCTTACCTGGGGCTTCCATCATGCTGGCCCAGAACTCAGGCACCATGTGGAGAGGGTCTCCCTCTGAGGCGGTCAGCTTGTAGACGTGGACACAGGGGGGAGTGCTTACGTTACAGTAGTGGCTGACAAACATGTCAAAGTTCTGCCGAGAGAAGAGAGAGAGAGAGAAAGCGGGATGGGAGAGAGAGAGAGAGAGAGAAAGCAGAATGGGAGAGAGAGAGAGAGGGGGGGATGGGAGAGAGAGAGAGAAAGAGAGAGAGAGAGAGGGATGGGAGAGAGAGAAAGAGAGAGAGAAAGCGGGATGGGAGAGAGAGAGATAAAGCGAGAAAGAGAGAGAGAGAGAGAAAGCGGGATGGGAGAGAGAGTAAAGAATAGCGACAGAGCATGCGGAGAGGAGGGATACAGTGAAAGACAGAAGAAGAGGGGAGATACAGTGATAAGAAGGAGAGAGAGAAGGAGACAGAAGAGATGAGTGGCAGTGAATTAATCTTCTTATCATCACATCGGAGACTGAACGTCACTGGGCCCTGATTTCAAGCCAGCTTTGCTGCTCATCTTATAACGTTAGAGGCACACCTGAAACAAATCACACAACTGATCTAAGACCAGCAGCGTCAGAACCAACTCCCTGTGTATTTCAACATGGGTCCAGATGCCCACACAACAGGCCACGACACAGCATTGTCTACTCGGCCCAATCTGTTCACAGCCAGGGCAAATCCCTTACATTGTAGCAACGTCCATCAATATCCTCTCGATGTCTCTCTATGACACACACAGACAGACACACACACACACACACACAGAATGACCAGATGGTTACACCGTATGACATGAGCAGTTCCACAACGCTCCATGGTGTAACCAGGCTTCTCATAGGGAAGGAATCACAGCTGTCCCTCCCTAAGGTTCTTGTGTGGCATGATCTGATGAAGCGTGGGTAGAGGTTGATTAAGTGCAGTGTGTCAGAGGTCAGGGTTGTTGCAGTGTTTTGACAGTATTACCTACTGCAGCGGTGTTGTTTGGCAAGATGGCTAGTGAATGCAATGCCAGGCGACAGAGGGCTCTATTCCACCAAAACCTGTAGCTCGGTTTCAAGAATGCATTTTGCGGTGAGAGTTGTAATTACAGGGGTGCCAGAGGGGGGCTAGGCACACAAAGGTTTACAAATAGCACCGAAAGCCAGGCAGCCCATAAGCGTTACAAAAATCTAAATGCTGAGCTAGCCTACTACTGTTAGCTCAGTCCCAAAGAGTAAACGTATACTCCCTACCCTGCGTTATTAGAGAAAGGGCTAAGGGTAATGCTAACGTTAGCTAAATCATATTTTGTCGCGTCCGTACCTTACTTATGGAGCAGCTGTGGGAGAAGCCAGGCTTGGTGAGTCTGACCACGTCGCCAGGGGACTGATAGCTGACCACATAGAGGTGGTGCTCCAGGGGAGTGTCTCTAGTGCCCTGGAAGTACACCAGCTTAGAGGCCTCATTCACCCAGATCTACAGGGACAGAGGGAGACAGAGAGATACAGAGTGAAAGAGAGAGATACAGAGTGAAAGAGAGAGAGAAGAGAGAAGAGAGAAGAGAAGAAGAGGAGAGAGAAAGAGAGAGAGAAGAGAGAAATAAAGAGAGAGAGAGAGAGAGAGAGAGAGAGAAGAAAGTATGAGCGAAGAGAGCGATGAGAGAGAAGAGAAAGAGAGAGAAGGAGAGAGAGAGAGAAAGAGGTCCTGAGATTTATTTTGACGGCAAAGTACATTATAACTGTAAAATAGCGTGGGCACACACACACACAAATCCATTATAAACATATTCAACACATCAGATTATAAAAACACAGCGACAAGAAGGGCTTTAATCTGATGAACTGAAGTTACTACCTTGGAGCCATGCCTGGCCAACACCTCCCACTCTCCACTGGTCAGAGTCACCTCCTCCTTGATTGCACATTTAAAGTCTCCTGCAGAGGAGGAAGAGACCATCGAGATTTGAGATGCTGTTTTGACGTCCTTCATTAGCATTACTTGACCGACAGTGCGGCAATCTGACACCCCCCTGGATGGCGACCGCAGATATTTCGAGGTCACATCCTATTTGCCTTCAAGATCTCGCCATTCACTTAAACCGGCGACACATACAGATCGGTGATTAGCCCGAGGAAGGAAGGACTAAGCCAGAGTCCTGGATCTGTTTGTGCTGTGACATGGCGATGACAGCAATGACATTGGCAAGACGGAAAAAACTGATCTGAGACTCAAGGCAATTTGACGTTGTTAAAGGTTCTTCAGTCTAATGACTCACCCTCTGTATGTGTGTAGTTTCCTGACCATTGGTAGCAGCCTGGTCGCAAAGTTGACGTGATTTTGTACAGATGGCTGAAGCCCGTTTTGGATTCATTCACCCATATGAAGGAGAAGTCGTCCTCGGACGTTTGAACGAACGGATAGAAAATATCATGAACCTGGAGGCAACAGAAAATCATGGCTGTTATTCGTTTGTCGTGGCCCAACTCTTCCTTGCAAATATACACTGAGTGTACAAAACATTAGGGACACCCGCTCTTTCCATGACACAAACTGACCAGGTGAATCCAGGTGAAAGCTCTGATCCCTTATTGACGTCACTTGTTAAATCCACTTCAAATCGGTGAAGGGGAGGAGACAGGTTAAAGAAGGATTTTTAAGCCTTGAGACAATTGATAAATGGACTGTGTTTGTGTGACATTCAGAGGGTGAATGGGCAAGACAAACTATTTAAGTGCCTTTGAACGTGGTAGGTACCAGGCGCACTGGTTTGAGTGTGTCAAGAACTGCAACGCTGCTGGGTTTTTCACGTGCCACAGTTTCCTGTGTTTATGAAAAATGGTCCACCACCTAAAGGACATCCAGCCAACTTGACACAACTGTGGGAAGTATTGGAGTCAAAATGGGCCAGCATCCCTGTGGAACGCTTTCGACACCTTGTAGAGTCCATGCCCTGACAAATTGAGACTGTTCTGAGGGCAAAAGGGGGTGTTCCTAATGCTTTGTACAATCAGTGTATATGTCAACATACACCCTCAATATATAGTGACTGTTTTACATGTAACTTTTTAGTCATTTTAACAAACACTCTTATCCAGAGCGACTTACAGGAGCAATTAGAGTTAAGTGTTTTGCTCAAGGGCACACTGACAGATTTTTCACCAAGTCTGATCGGGATTCGAACCATCGACCTTTCGGTTACTGGCCCAATGCTTTTAACCACTAGGCTACCTGCCAACTGTCAATTCAATAATCAAAGTCAATAGGCAAATGTTCCAAGAGTAGTTCCCAACAAGCGTCAAACCTTTATTTTTGAAAGAGCACGGATAACCAAATCTAGAGTCTTATGATTCATGGTACACATAATACTAACCACATAATCTGGTAGCTACAATTCTCTCATATAGTACAAAACGGGTTAAATTGAGGGGCCCCTCCATTACCAAACCTTATTCACGTTCCATCATAACAAAATGTTTACTTTCCCTGTTCATGCTCAAAACAACAACTGAGATGTGCCCAGCCTCTTAAGAAGTGCCATCCCCAGAAACTCTCTCTCACATTGATCCAGATGTCGGTGGTCTCCTCATAGACAATGTAAGGGTGGACGTCCTCGGGCACGGCCTCCAGGCTCTCCTGTCTCTGGGCCGGGTCGTCTGTGATGGGGATGAAGAGGGCCGGGGGAAGCAGGACCAGCTGGAGTCTCTTCTGACTGCGGTCCAGCAGCACGGCCCAACCACTGAAGAGGGAGACAGAGAGACACTTTACCTCACTGACTGGATCCTATACAGTACACCAGGCAAAAGCAAATTTGAGCCATGCGTCCTCCGGGATCGAACCCGGGTCTGTAGTGACTCTAGCCTCTAGCACTTAGACCACGGCGCCATTCAGGAGCCCCCCCCCCAAAAAAAGTTTTCTGAACAAAAAATAAATATGGAACTGGGAACTAAGGGGCCTAGTCCAAACCATGAAAATCAGCCCCAGATAATTATTCCTCCTCCACCAAACTTTACACTATTGGGGAAGCTAGAGTTTTCATCCGTTGGACTGACAGATGGTGAAGTGTGATTCATCACTCCAGAGAACGTGTTTCCACTGCTCCAGAGTCCAATGGCGGTGAGCTTTACACCACTCCTGCCAACGCTTGGCATTGTGCATGGTGATCTTAGGCTTGTGTGCGGCTGCTCGGCCATGAAAACCCATTTCATGAAGCTCCCGACTAACAGTTCTTGTACTGACGTTGCTTCCAGAAGCAGTTTGAAACTCGGTAGTGAGTGGTGCAACCGAGGACTGATGATTTGTATGCTCTACGCGCTTCAGCAGTCGGCGGTCTCATTCTGTGAGCTTGTGTGGCCTACCACTTATGGCTGAGCCGTTGTTGCTCCTAGACGGTTCAACTTCACAATAACAGCACTTACAGTTGACCGGGGTAGCTCTAGCAGGGCAGAAATTTGACGAACTGACTTGTTGGAAATGTGGCACCCTATGATGGTGCCATGTTGAAAGTCACTGAGCTCTTCATTAAGGCCATTCTACTCTCAATGCCTGTAGAGATTGCATGGCGGTGTGCTCAATTTTATACACCTGTCAGCAAGGGGTGTGGCTGAAATAGCCGAATCCACTCATTTGAAGGGCTGTCCACATACTTTTGTATATATAGTGTATATGTCTACTGGAACAATGCAGTCATATCCTGCATAAGAGTAATGGTAGTAGGCACCTCCATTAGCACAGCTGATTGATGGAGAGAAAATAATGATATATTCACGGGAAATGACTTTACATACCCAATTTATCAATCGCCAAATTTCTTTCATGATACATCATGTACAAATATAATGTATATTTCTTTATTTTTTACTAAATGTTTTATTGTTGGACATAAGACTGTAAAAAACACCAGCAAATAAGATCCAAGTTATTTCAATTTTGAAAATCTGTTCCCACGCATAATAGAGAGAGAAAAAACCTGAGGAACACCTTCCTAATATCAAGTTGCACCCCCTTTTTCCCTCAGAACAGCCTCAAATTGTCGTGGGCACGGACTCTACAAGGTGTCGAAAGTGTTCCACAGGTATGCTGGCTCCAATGCTTCCCACAGTTTTGTCAAGTTGGCTGGATGTCCTTAGGGTGGTGGACCATTCTTGATACACTCAGGAAAACTGTTGAGCGTGAAAAACCCAGCAGTGTTGCATTTCTTGACACACTCAAACATTATATCTGTTTGGGCTTCCTGCGGACAAATTTGCAGTCGACAAATGATTTGTAATTATGTTCCGGCCCCCCTGACCATCCGCTCAAGAAGATATCGTCCCGCGGCTGAATCTAGATGATGATCCCTGGTGTACAGGCATGTGTTTGAGCTCAACACTAACACAACTGATTAAACTAGTCAACTAACACCTACACAACTCTAGTAGCTTTCATCCAGTTGGGAATCAGTTGCACATCCCCCATCTCTAACCAATATAAGCCCACAAAGAAACAGAGACTAATGCGTTCCCTGGGGAAACATTATGCCGTAACACTCACTATTTGCCGTCACTTGTCCATCCTGCCCGGGCGATGTACTCCGCACCGGGGAATAGGGTGGTGAAGGGGAGAACCAGCTCCTTGTCTTGGATGCTCATGATCTGGAGACAGACAGAAAGACAGGAACAGAGAAGGACGGAGAGACGGACGGAGAGACGGACGGAGAGACGGACAGACAGAGACGTAATTAGTCTGCTCATAAACAATGCAGGGAGCAGAGAGAGAAATAAGAGAATGAAAGAGAGAAGTTGAAAGTAGGCAACTTACTTTGCCTTGGTTGTTAGTCTTTATCTCTGCCAGTTTGAGGGTGGTTTGTGGATTTTTACTGCCTAGAAAAATAGAAACATTCAGATTATAGATAGAGAAAAGAAAACTCAGGAGCTCTACTCTTGAAATGATTTGATTAGGTCATTACTAATGTGTGTTACTACATACACACAATGTACAATTCTACATGAGTAGGCCTCAACCTGCGCCAGGGGCCTCAATCTGCACCGGGGAGGGGCTCAACCTGCGCCGGGGTGGGGGGACTCAACCTGCGCGGGGGGGGGCTCAACCTGCGCCAGGGGGAGGGGCTCAACCTGCGCCAGGGGGGGGCTCAGGGGCTCAACCTGCGCCAGGGGGGAGGGGCTCAACCTGCGCCAGGGGGCGCCGGGGGGCTCAGGGGCTCAACCTGCGCCCTGCACCAGGGGGGGAGGGGCTCAACCTGCGCCAGGGGGGGGGCTCAGGTGCTCAACCTGCGCCGGGGGGGGGGCTCAACCTGCGCCAACCTGGGGGGGCTCCTGCAACCTGCGCCAGGGGGGCTCAACCTGCGCCAGGGGGGAGGGGCTCAACCTGCGCCAGGGGGGGCTCAACCTGCGCCGGGGGGGGACTCAACCTGCACCAGGGGGAGGGGCTCAACCTGCACCAGGGGGGGAGGGGGCTCAACCTGCGCCAGGGGGGGGGCTCAACCTGCGCCGGGGGGGAGGGGCTCAACCTGCACCAGGGGGGAGGGGCTCAACCTGCACCAGGGGAGGGGCTCAACCTGCACCAGGCAACCTGCACCAGGGGGAGGGGCTCAACCTGCACCAGGGGGAGGGGCTCAACCTGCACCAGGGGGGGGGCTCAGGGGGGGAGGGGCTCAACCTGCACCAGGGGGGAGGGGCTCAACCTGCACCAGGGGGAGGGGCTCAACCTGCACCAGGGGGAGGGGCTCAACCTGCACCAGGGGGAGGGGCTCAACCTGTACCAGGGGAGGGGCTCAACCTGTACCAGGGGGGGAGGGGCTCAACCTGCACCAGGGGGAGGGGCTCAACCTGCACCAGGGGGAGGGGCTCAACCTGCACCAGGGGGAGGGGCTCAACCTGCACCAGGGGGAAGGGCTCAACCTGCACCAGGGGGGAAGGGCTCAACCTGCACCAGGGGGGGCTCAACCTGCACCAAAGGGGGAGGGGGGGACTCACCTGTGCGGGGGTATCTATAAGCATCGGCCTTCCGCTCCTCCAGGGCTGGAGAGGGAACATGAATGATCTCTACCTCCGTCTCATCCACCTCTTCATACAGCAGATGCAGGGTTTTCCCCCCATCTGAGTCTAACAGAAGGGAAAAGCAGGCTGAAAATGCATACAGATACAGCTGGAGTTTATATGACAGACATCTTCATGACGACAGTGTCTGGGGCAGGTTGAAGCCTGTACAATGTTCATCAAAGCATCACTGATTGACTGACAGACAAGACTACTTGATTACAGAAGAGCCCAATTTCTCTCGCATGAAAGTGAGTGGTGCTCTACTCGTATGGAAGGAGTGGTAGATGGTGACCCTACTCACCCTCTACAGCAGATGGACTCCACCAGTAGCCAGTGAAGCGGTCAAACTCCTCCTGGATCACAAACGTGGCCACGCCCGCAGACTTGGGGTCCTCCTTCACGTTATCCAGACCTGAACCATGGAGAGGGGATTCATTAATTTGATTAAATCTATGCAGCGTCAGCAGCATGGCATAGAAGAACGTTTACAATGCCATATGACTACAGTACAACAAACGTCCAAAAGTTGCTGACCCCCCTGACCTTTGTGACAGAAGGTGAGTCTCCTCTCCTCCCCAGACTTGATGTTAGCCAGCCACAGGTCGTTGTTGTTGATAAATGCAATGAAGTTGGGCTCTCCTGGGGAGATCTTGGGGTCCATGCGGGTCCCTGAGCACTGTGTCTTAATCTCCACCGGCTTCATTGGGGCAGACTGCTTTTAAACCAGGAAACACACTGTCAGTGTACAGGGTCGTATTCATTAGGCACCAAACGGCACAAAACAGACTGAAACAGGGAAGACCTAGACTTGTCCAATACAACGGCTTGTTTTCATTTTCCATTGAAAAACTTTTTTTTTTGTTCTACAATGTGCACTACTGAATACATACAACCCTGAAGACAACCATATATACAGCAACAGTCATTCATTGCAGAGGCGTTGGGTGCTGTGCTAATGCTCATCTCAACTACTAGATTTTTAAATTCCACTTATATTACGCAGATATCAATCCCAGGATGGTCATAATTGAACCACAACAGGAAATAATCAAAGACTGCTTGCAATGATAGATTCAGTCTTAGACAGATATGTTGACAAGTGTGAACACCGAGGCAGGCCATGTATAGAAAACAACATAACGGTAGATATGGTGTCAAATCGAGCCCATATAGCCAACCTATTCTCTAGAATCTATAAACTAACCACAACCTGAGAGAACTAAGGGAAGAAGTGAGTGTAACGCTCTAGAAAGCACTATAAAAAAGATACACTAGCACACATACAGTGCCTGGTAAAAGTAATCAGACCCCTTGGATTTCTACACATTTTATTGTGTTACAAAGTGGGGTAAAAATGTAATTTAATTGTTTGGTTTTTTTGCCAACAATCTACACAAAATACTGTAATGTCAAAGTGGAAGATTTATTTTTGAAGATATTTTTTTTTAAAGGAATAAACTCAAATATAATTGTTGCTTAAGTATTCAGTCCCTTTGCTTAGGCAAGCCTAAATTAGTTCAGGGGTAATATATGGCATAATAAATCACATAATAATAATAATAATAATAATAATAATAGGGGTTGACTACACCTTCCTCTGTCCCTCATACATAGAACTATCTATCTGTAAGGTCCCACAGTCAAGTATTCAATATAAAGCAAAGATTAAACTACAAAGACCAGGGAGCTTTCCTTCATAAAGAAGGACAGTGATTGATAGATGAGTAACAATAACAAATCAGATATTGAATATCTCCTTAAGCATGGTCAAGATAATAATTATGCTGTGGGTTATGTATTAAACCACCCAGAAACATCAAAGACACAGTCATCCTTCTGAACTGAGCCACAGGACCGGAATGAAACTGCTCAGGGATGTTACCATGAGGCCACAGGTGACTTTAAAATAGCTACCATGTTCAATAGCTGTGATGGGAGAAAGATGAGGATGGATCAACAATATTGTAGTGACTCCAAAATAATTACCTAAATGAGAGTGAAAATATTAATACAAATATGCAGAATAAAAATATTCCAAAACATGCATCAAGCCACTAAAGTAACACTGCAACAAAAACACAGCAAAGGAATACACTTTTTGGCCTAAATGCAAAGCCTTATGTTTGGGGCAAATCCAACACAACATCATTGAGTAACTGTCTCCTTAATTTCAAGCATGGTGGTGGCTGCATCATGGTATGGGTATGCTTGACATTGACAAATACTGGGGAGTTTTTCAGGATAAAATAAACTAGATGGAGCTAAGCACAGGCAAAATCCTAGAGGAAAACCTGTTTTAGTCTGCTTTACACCATATACTGGGAGAGGAATTCACCTTTCAGCAGGACAATAACCTACAACACAAGGCCAAATCTACACTGGAGCTGCTTACCAAGAAGACAGTGAATGTTCCTGCAGTCTTGACTTAAATCTGCTTGAAAATCTATGGCAAGACTTGAAAATGGATGTCGAGCCCATGATCCCCAACATCTTGACAGAGCTTGAAGAAGTTTTTAAATAATAAAATGGGCAAATATTGCACAATCCAGGTGTGCAAAGCTCTTAGACTGACCCAAGAAGACTCACAGCTGTAATCGATCCCAAATGTGTTTTCTTAAAGTTAGAATTTTACTTCCACTTTGACAGAGTATTTGGTGATAGATTGTTTACAAAAAAAAAGACAAATCAATTCAATCAATTTAAATCCCACATCAATTTGAATCCTCAAGGGCATTTGAATACTTATGCAAAGTACCTTTCATACCAAGACGTTTTTCTGCCAACTTGACCAAGCCGGCAACTTTTTGCCACCTTTTCTTTATATCTGAAAGGTGTTGCCGGCAACAACGCCTGCACTTTTATTTCCATCAACCGACCTAGTCAGGATTGCTGTAATGTATTTAAAAGTCCCACCAACTTACCATCTTGGTCACACATTAAATCATTAACATTATATTGTCGTCCAACATTAAACTTGTCCTTATTAAGTTTGGGGCGACAGGTGGTTAAGAGCGTTGGACTAGTAACCGGAAGGTTGCAAGTTTGAATCCCCGAGCTGACAAGGTAAAAAAAAAAAAATCTGTCATTCTGCCCCTGAACAAGGCAGTTAACCCACTGTTCCTAGGCTGTCATTGAAAATAAGAGTTTGTTCTTAACTGACTTCCCTAGTTAAACAAAAGGTAAAATAAAAATTATAATTTTAATGCATTTATTTGCTCTATTTAAATGTATTTAGTTCTGTCCTTGAGCGGTTCTTGTCTGTTGTCACAGTAAACAGGATTGTCACAGTAATGCGTTGGCATTTAGCCTGGGGGGAATGCACACTGCCATTTCATTTGTTTTTTGATTGACTTTGACAGATAAATATTTAACGGCCCTTATAATTAGTTCATAAATGATAGAAACGTGTGCATATTAACCAAACTTAAACAACAAATCGCTAGTAGACTATCTCTGTCTACAGACAAAATAAACATTGGGGCATTTGAAATCAGAGAAAGTGCACAATGATGTGATCACATCCAAAGTGGATCAAAGAAACAACTTTCTGAAATCACCCTACAGAAGTCAGATCGTTTAAAACTTTTCTTATATGATAGTGGTTCCACACATTAGTGACACTCAAGTTGTGTGGGAAAAATATGATTTATTCTGTTATTTATTCCATTAAATTAATTCTTACTATAAAATATGTGTGTTGATTGATCAGGGCAGGGGAATGTATGCTAAGTATGTATGTCTCTTGAATTAACTAAATTAAATAATCATTTGCACAGACAAGTAATATAATTAAAGTCAAAATATACTATTCTATTCTTTTGGTACTAAATTGTTTTAGATGTATGTTTCTTAGGACCTACATAAAATAAATAATAATGGATTTCTTTGTCTAGCCAGCGCATACACAGTTGAAGTCAGAAGTTAACAGACACTTAGGTTAGAGTCATTAAAACTTGTTTTTCAACCACTCCATAAATTTCTTGTTAACAAACTATAGTTTTGGCAAGTCGGTTAGGACATCTACTTTGTGCATGACACAAGTCATTTTTCCAACAATTGTTTACAGACAGATTATTTAGTTTATAATTCACTGTATCACAATTCCAGAAGTTTACATTCACTAAGTTGACTGTGCCTTTAAAGAGCTTGGAAAATTCCAGAAAATGATGTCTTGGTTTTAAAAGCTTCTGATAGGCTAATTGCCATAATTTGAGTGAATTGAAGGTGTACCTGTGGATGTATTTCAAGGCCTACCTTCAAACTCAGTGCCTCTGCTTGACATCGTGGGAAAATCTAAATAAATCCGTCAAGACCTCAGAGAAAAAATTGTAGACCTCCACAAGTCTGGTTCATCTTTGGGAGCAATTTCCAAACGCCTGAAGGTACCATGTTCATCTGTACAAACAATGGCACGCAAGCATAAACAACATGAGACCACACAGCCATTATACCGCTCAGGAAGGAGACGTGTTCTGTCTCCTAGAGATCAACGTACTTTGGTGCGAAAAGTGCAAATCAATCGCAGAACAACAGCAGATGCTGGAGGAAACAGGTAAAAAAGTATCTATATCCAGAGTAATACGAGTCCTATATCGACAAAACCAGAAAGGCCGCTCAGCAAGGAAGAAGCAACTGCTGGCCTGCCGGGTGGCGCAGTGGTTAAGGGCGCTGTACTGCAGCGCCAGCTGTGCCATCAGAGTCCCTGGGTTCGCGCCCAGGCTCTGTCGTAACTGGCCGCGACCGGGAGGTCCGTGGGGCGACGCACAATTGGCTTAGCGTCGTCCGGGTTAGGGAGGGCTTGGTCGGTAGGGATGTCCTTGCCTCATCGCGCACCAGCGACTCCTGTGGCGGGCCGGGCGCAGTGCGCGCTAACCAAGGTTGCCAGGTGCACGGTGTACCCTCCGACACATTGGTGCGGCTGGCTTCCGGGTTGGATGCGCGCTGTGTTAAGAAGCAGTACGGCTGGTTGGGTTGTGTATCGGAGGACGCATGACTTTCAACCTTCGTCTCTCCCGAGCCCGTACGGGAGTTGTAGCGATGAGACAAGATAGCTACTACAACAATTGGATACCACGAAATTGGGGAGAAAAAAAGGGGTAAAATTTTTTAAAATTCAAATTTAAAAAATTAAAAAAGAAGCCACTGCTCCAAAATGTACTCTGGTCTGATGAAACAAAAATAGAACTGTTTGGCCATAATGACCATCATTAGGTTTGGAGGAAAAAGGGGGAGGCTTGCAAGCCAAAGAACACCATCCCAACCGTTACGCACGGGGGTGGTAGCATCATGTTGTGGGAGTGTTTTGCTGCAGGAGGGACTGGTGTACTTCACAAAATAGATATCATGAGGATGCAAAATTATGTGGATATATTGAAGCAACATCTCAAGACATCAGTCAGGAAGTTAAAGCTTGGTCGCAAATGGGTCTTCCAAATGGACACTGACCCCAAGCATACTTCCAAAGTTGTGGCAAAATGGCTTAAGGACAACAAAGTCAAGCTATTGGAATGGCCATCACAAAGCCATGACCTCAATCCTATTGAAAATGTGTGGGCAGAACTAAAAAGGCGTGTGTGAGCAAGGAGGCCTACAAACCTGACTCAGTTACACAGGCTCTGTCAGGTGGAATGGGCCAAAATTCACCCAACTTATTGTGGGAAGCATGTGGAAGGCTACCTGAAACATTTGACCCAAGTTAAACAATTTAAAGGCAATGCTACCAAATACTAATTGAGTGTATGAAAATGTCTGACCCACTGGGAATGTGATGAAAGAAATAAAAGCTGAAATAAATAATTCTCTCTATTATTATTCTGACATATCGCATTCTTAAAATAAAGTGGTGACCCTAACTGACCTAAAACAGGGAATTTTTACTAGGATTAAATGTTGGGAATTGTGGAAAAACTGAGTTTAAATGTATTTATTTGGCTAAAGTGTATGTAAATGTCTGACTTCAACTGTAAGTGCCAGAACATATCTGACAACGTTTTGAGTTGCCAACTTTTTATTCGCCATACAGGAAAATGGCTATGATGGCTATGATGGCAACTTACTGACTTACTGTTGTGAATGTGAAGAAATGAAAGCAGCGGATGGTCTAAATTTAAACGGAGGAATTAAGAACCGCTGATGTAGAAAGGGCTTTATAAATACACTTGATTGATAATAAAAAGGGGGTAAAACTCACAATGAAGCCGTTGTTTCCCCCGTCCTGACAATAGAAGAGGCTGTTGCTGGCCTGGAAGAGGAACAGGCCGGTCTGGGAGTGGTAGTCGTAGGAGGTGATCCCAAACGCTCCCAGACGC
The DNA here is from genome assembly GCF_034236695.1 of Oncorhynchus nerka. Classification (NCBI taxonomy): domain Eukaryota; kingdom Metazoa; phylum Chordata; class Actinopteri; order Salmoniformes; family Salmonidae; genus Oncorhynchus; species Oncorhynchus nerka. The sequence continues at coordinate 330,119 of NW_027040459.1, forward strand.
TTACGCTCCCGAAGCAGCTCCTCCTCCCGGGAATAGGCCCCCTGGTGCGGTGTGGCCTGGAAGTGTTGGAAAGAGGGGAAAGTCATTTGTATATGTATGTATCCCACAACTGTTGCTAGTGAGTAAAGATGTAAGGGACAATATAGGATGGATCACAATAATTGTTTGCTAAAATAATAATTGCTTGCCAAAAATGTAATTTCTGTAATGACAATCCTGGTTAGAGATAACAATCCTGGTTCGAGGTAACAATCCTGGTTCGAGGTAACAATCCTGGTTAGAGGTAACAATCCTGGTTAGAGGTAACAATTCTTTGCATTAACTGCCTACATTATGACTAATATTATTTGCTAATTGTGGAAACTAAGATAAGCAGGATGTTTATATATATATATATATATATATATATATATATATATATATATATATATTCAGAAAGTATTCAGACATCTTGACTTTTTACACATTTTGTTACGTTCCGGCCATATTCTAAAATGTATTAAATATGTTTTTTTCTCATCAATCTACACACAATACCACATAATGACGAATTGAAAACAGGTTTTTAGACATTTTTGCAAATGTATATATTTATTTATTTAAGTATTCAGACCCTTTGCTATGAGAATCAAAACTGAGCTCAGGTGCACCCTGTTTCCATTGATCATTCTTGAGATGTTGCTACGACTTGAATGGAGCCCACCTGTGGTAAATTAAATTGATTGGTCATGATTTGAAAAAGCACACACCTGTCTGTCTATTTTAGGTCACACAGTACTGAGAGATTCTTGATGAAAACCTGCTTCACAGTGCTCAGGACCTCAGACTGGGGCAAAGGTTCAACGACCCTAAGCACACAGCCAAGACAACGCAGGAGTGGCTTTGGGACAAGTCTCTGAATGTCCTTGAGTGGCCCAGCCAGAGCCCGGACTTGAGCCAGATGGAACATCTCTGGAGAGACCTGAAAATAGCTGTACAGCGACACTCCCCATCCAACCTGACAGAGCTTGAGAGGATCTGCAGAGCAAAATGGGATAAACTCCCCTAATACAGGTGTGCCACGCTGGTAGCGTCACACCCAAGAAGACTCAAGGCTGTAATCGCTGCCAAAGTTGCTTCAACAAAGTACTGAGTAAAAGGTATGAATACTTATGTAAATTTAATATTCTAGGTTTATTTTTTAAAATAAATTTGTTAAAATTTCTAAAAGCCAGTTGTTGCTCTGTCTTTATGGCGTATTGTCTGTAGATTGATGAGGGAAAAATCCATTGAATACATTTTAGAATAAGGCTGTAACGTAACAAAAACAAAATGTGGAAGAAGTCAAGGGGTCTGAATACTTTCCGAATGTACTTTATATTTTTTAATAGCTATATATAACGCAAAAAGAGGTGAGGGCGATGGAAATGCTTTTGACGGTTGATTTGCTTCCGTTCGTAGGGTGGCACTATGTGCTCTTTTCAAAGGATGGGTCCCGGTCTCTCGAGGGGCTCTGGGATCGGGGGTGGTCTGCCGATCACGGGATGACAACCCAACTTGTTGGGGAGGGTTTTTAGTGGGTGGAATAGTGGGGAACAATTGGGGGTTTACTTAGTAGCAATGCAAATATAGTACAGCTATATGGACACTCAATCACCATAGTACTTTTTAAATGGTGAGTTTACAAACATATATTATGATAAATAGATTTGAAACTTGTATCTCATTATGGTAAATGGTGAAATAATTATAGCCAGTTATAACTAATGGCTTAGCAGATAATAAGAAAAAGACTATCAGTATTTACCTGGCTAAAAGAGAAGGAATATAATATCCATTGTTTACAGGAAACTCAATTAACATTTTTATTAGATAAGATAGATAAATAGGAGAGACTTGAGTGACCAGCCGGAGGAAGATGACACGACAGCACCCTTCTCAGAGGATAGGTACTCAGTGTAAAGCCAATTATTACACAGCTGGGCCCACTAATTGCTTTGTGTCTTCCTCTATATAGGTGTGCCAGGAGAGGAGCTAGGGGAGGATTGGGAGTAGAGACGGGGACCTGTGAGGACGTCGGTTTTTCCTACCTCCAGAGAAAGTTCTGTGACCGAGCACCTTGTCTCTCTGTTAACCTAGGCAGGCTTTAGGTAGACAGAAGCGTTCCTCCTTGTAACTGTTATGTGTAGACGATAGTCTAAGACAGGAGTAGCCGTTTGCGGTTTTTCTTTCAATTTTTGCCCACGGCCTTTTGATTCTCGGCTTAGTTTGTTTCTTTTGTTACACTGGTGTTTCAGAATTGGAAGTTCCCTGTACTGGAGTTAACTTGTTGGGCGAAAGAAGACCCGTTTAGTAAACAATACGACAACAAAAAAGGAACCACAACCACTGCCTCTCGTCTGTTCATTTTATGCCTCCTGTGTAAGGGTGTTTCAGACAAGCTGATCCGTTCTAAACGGGTGGAGAATACAGGCACTTTGAGGCAAGATCACAACCTTTCCCCTTTCCGGTGGCTGTGATTTATAATATACATCCCCCCCGGAAGCCCACTACACCCGCTGATGTAGAAATTCTTTGCTCATGCCTGTCAGCTAACGGCCTGCGCCATCGCCCAACAGGAGACCAGACCTCCTCCGGTCCGAAATAGCAGACCACCTGTCTCCCGGGGACCGTAGGATGCCTTCCACCCCCAAGCCATAAGACTGCTACTCGCTGTTTATTATCTATGCATAGTCACTTTACCCCTACCTACATGTACATAATACTTCAACTACCTCATACCCCCGCACATTGGCCCTGTATGTAGCCTCATTATTTTATTGTTGTTATTTTTTCTTTTGTTTATTTAGTCAACTTTTTTCTTAACTCTTTTTCTTAAACTGCATTGTTGGTTAAGGGCTTGTAAGTATTTCACGTTAAGGCCTACACCCGTTTTATTCAGCACAGGTGACAAATACAATTTGATAAATGTAGCTGTGTGGCACTAGCAGAGGCTCTAAAATGTCAACTGCGGCACTCACTGCAACCAAACTATACCACTGCCAGCTAGCCTACTTCAGCAGTACTGTATCATTTGAATTATTTTAGTCAATAAGATTCCTGCTACGTAAGCTTAACTTTCTGAACATTCGAGACGTGTAGTCCATTTGTCATTCCAATCTCCTTTGCATTAGCGTAGCCTCTTCTGTAGCCTGTCAACTATGTGTCTGTCTATCCCTGTTCTCTCCTCTCTGCACAGACCATACAAACGCTCCACACCGCGTGGCCGCGGCCACTCTAATCTGGTGGTCCCAGCGCGCACGACCCACGTGGAGTTCCAGGTCTCCGGTAGCCTCTGGAACTGCCGATCTGCGGCCAACAAGGCAGAGTTCATCTCAGCCTATGCCTCCCTCCAGTCCCTCGACTTCTTGGCACTGACGGAAACATGGATCACCACAGATAACACTGCTACTCCTACTGCTCTCTCTTCGTCTGCCCACGTGTTCTCGCACACCCCGAGAGCTTCTGGTCAGCGGGGTGGTGGCACCGGGATCCTCATCTCTCCCAAGTGGTCATTCTCTCTTTCTCCCCTTACCCATCTGTCTATCGCCTCCTTTGAATTCCATGCTGTCACAGTTACCAGCCCTTTCAAGCTTAACATCCTTATCATTTATCGCCCTCCAGGTTCCCTCGGAGAGTTCATCAATGAGCTTGATGCCTTGATAAGCTCCTTTCCTGAGGATGGCTCACCTCTCACAGTTCTGGGCGACTTTAACCTCCCCACGTCTACCTTTGACTCATTCCTCTCTGCCTCCTTCTTTCCACTCCTCTCCTCTTTTGACCTCACCCTCTCACCTTCCCCCTCTACTCACAAGGCAGGCAATACGCTCAACCTCATCTTTACTAGATGCTGTTCTTCCACTAACCTCACTGCAACTCCCCTCCAAGTCTCCGACCACTACCTTGTATCCTTTTCCCTCTTGCTCTCATCCAACACTTCCCACACTGCCCCTACTCGGATGGTATCGCGCCGTCCCAATCTTCGCTCTCTCTCCCCCGCTACTCTCTCCTCTTCCATCCTATCATCTCTTCCCTCTGCTCAAACCTTCTCCAACCTATCTCCTGATTCTGCCTCCTCAACCCCTCTCCTCCCCTCCTTTCTGCATCCCTTGATTCTCTATGTCCCCTATCCTCCAGGCCGGCTCGGTCCTCCCCTCCTGCTCCGTGGCTCGACGACTCATTGCGAGCTCACAGAACAGGGCTCCGGGCAGCCGAGCGGAAATGGAGGAAAACTCGCCTCCCTGCGGACCTGGCATCCTTTCACTCCCTCCTCTCTACATTTTCCTCTTCTGTCTCTGCTGCTAAAGCCACTTTCTACCACTCTAAAATCCAAGCATCTGCCTCTAACCCTAGGAAGCTCTTTGCCACCTTCTCCTCCCTCCTGAATCCTCCTCCCCCCCCCTCCTCCCTCTCTGCAGATGACTTCGTCAACCATTTTGAAAAGAAGGTCGACGACATCCGATCCTCGTTTGCTAAGTCAAACGACACCGCTGGTTCTGCTCACACTGCCCTACCCTGTGCTCTGACCTCTTTCTCCCCTCTCTCTCCAGATGAAATCTCGCGTCTTGTGACGGCCGGCCGCCCAACAACCTGCCCGCTTGACCCTATTCCCTCCTCTCTTCTCCAGACCATTTCCGGAGACCTTCTCCCTTACCTCACCTCGCTCATCAACTCATCCCTGACCGCTGGCTACGTCCCTTCTGTCTTCAAGAGAGCGAGAGTTGCACCCCTTCTGAAAAAACCTACACTCGATCCCTCCGATGTCAACAACTACAGACCAGTATCCCTTCTTTCTTTTCTCTCCAAAACTCTTGAACGTGCCGTCCTTGGCCAGCTCTCCCGCTATCTCTCTCAGAATGACCTTCTTGATCCAAATCAGTCAGGTTTCAAGACTAGTCATTCAACTGAGACTGCTCTTCTCTGTATCACGGAGGCCCTCCGCACTGCTAAAGCTAACTCTCTCTCCTCTGCTCTCATCCTTCTAGACCTATCGGCTGCCTTCGATACTGTGAACCATCAGATCCTCCTCTCCACCCTCTCCGAGTTGGGCATCTCCGGCGCGGCCCACGCTTGGATTGCGTCCTACCTGACAGGTCGCTCCTACCAGGTGGCGTGGCGAGAATCTGTCTCCTCACCACGCGCTCTCACCACTGGCGTCCCCAGGGCTCTGTTCTAGGCCCTCTCCTATTCTCGCTATACACCAAGTCACTTGGCTCTGTCATAACCTCACATGGTCTCTCCTATCATTGCTATGCAGACGACACACAATTAATCTTCTCCTTTCCCCCTTCTGATGACCAGGTGGCGAATCGCATCTCTGCATGTCTGGCAGACATATCAGTGTGGATGACGGATCACCACCTCAAGCTGAACCTTGGCAAGACAGAGCTGCTCTTCCTCCCGGGGAAGGACTGCCCGTTCCATGATCTCGCCATCACGGTTGACAACTCCATTGTGTCCTCCTCCCAGAGCGCTAAGAACCTTGGCGTGATCCTGGACAACACCCTGTCGTTCTCAACTAACATCAAGGCGGTGGCCCGTTCTTGTAGGTTCATGCTCTACAACATCCGCAGAGTACGACCCTGCCTCACACAGGAAGCAGCGCAGGTCCTAATCCAGGCACTTGTCATCTCCCGTCTGGATTACTGCAACTCGCTGTTGGCTGGGCTCCCTGCCTGTGCCATTAAACCCCTACAACTCATCCAGAACGCCGCAGCCCGTCTGGTGTTCAACCTTCCCAAGTTCTCTCACGTCACCCCGCTCCTCCGCTCTCTCCACTGGCTTCCAGTTGAAGCTCGCATCCGCTACAAGACCATGGTGCTTGCCTACGGAGCTGTGAGGGGAACGGCACCTCAGTACCTCCAGGCTCTGATCAGGCCCTACACCCAAACAAGGGCACTGCGTTCATCCACCTCTGGCCTGCTCGCCTCCCTACCACTGAGGAAGTACAGTTCCCCGCGCAGCCCAGTCAAAACTGTTCGCTGCTCTGGCCCCCAATGGTGGAACAAACTCCCTCACGACGCCAGGACAGCGGAGTCAATCACCACCTTCCGGAGACACCTGAAACCCCACCTCTTTCAGGAATACCTAGGATAGGATAAAGTAATCCTTCTCACCCCCCTTAAAAGATTTAGATGCACTATTGTAAAGTGGCTGTTCCACTGGATGTCTTAAGGTGAACGCACCAATTTGTAAGTCGCTCTGGATAAGAGCGTCTGCTAAATGACTTAAATGTAAATGTAATGTAAATGTAAATACCGAAATTAAATGACCACTTAATAGACGTACCCTAAAACCAAATTGAAATCTGATAGGTGACAATATTAATTGTCAAATTGTGAATGACGAGACTAATGAACAGTGCAGCGTTTGTAGGCTCATTGACACAGAAGCAGGGAATGGAGCAAATGCTTATTCTTACCAACAAGTGACTTTTTGAAATCCTCCTAGTGAGACGCATGCAAGAGAGCACGGGCCACAGACTATATGGCACGGGCTTGACTAGTTAGATTTGCGGTTTTAAATGATCAACCGTGGCGCTATCCATGGTGCTGAATCTCCGCTTTTTGCTGCTGTTGCGTGTCTGTTTCTTTAACGCAGCATCGGATATGCCACAATCAGTAGGTAGGCTAAAACAAACGTCATTTTCAGTAGGCTGTAATAACCTCATCATTACCAGTTGGCAAACAGTGCTTCATAGGCCTACATTAAAACTAGGCTACATCAACGAAATAGCCTAGTGTGTTGACAGAGAACTTTGAGTTGATTCAATTGCAGCAAATACCACAAGAAACCTGTGTTCTTCTGTATATTTACCAATTTACAGTGGTATAATCATGTCAGATTTTTTGGGGTGGTATTATACGCTTTATAACATTTCCGCTTTGAATGGGAATACCGGGATGCACGGTAGGGCTTGCAATTTTCTCGGGAAGGAAAAAGTGTTGATTTTGGGAAAATATTCAGCCCTAGTTTGGATGTCATTAGGTTTCAGTGGAACAAATTAGATAAGTGATATTCACCTGGAAGTGATCCAGCATCTGTTTCCACGACAACACCAAGAGGGCTTCTTTCCGGATCTTCTTGGGGATTTCGGAGTAGAGCAGTGAGTTCTCTCTACTTCCGTAAGACATCCCTGGTAGAGAGATACATTGGAATTGAAAACGAGTTAGGTGACCATGGTACAACTTGCAACACGGTGCAGTTAATTGTAAAAACATAAGTGGTACTCAATGAACCACTGATTGAGCAATAGCGTGACAGTCTTCAGTGGCAGGTGGTTTTGAGCTCACCGAGGTAGTACAGGCGATGGGAGTGGGGGCCTGACTCATCGTTTTTCTGCACAAACTGGAAGTCATGGGGCGCTTTGTTGGCGATCATTCCTGAGTACTTCCTGCTGCTGTGGATGATGTCACGCAGGCCATCCCACGAGTGCTTCTCCACGTAGAACTGAGACGGGACGTCCTCCATCTCCACCACCTCTGTGCTCTCTGTTAGCCCGTCCACCGCCGTCATATTCAATTCTAAACAACTGAGAGGGGTGGGGGGAACAACCCAGAGACAACCCACTGGTCATTTACATGCTCACAAACAAATGACACTTGCATCTGGTATGGAAACGCACACAGACAGAGACTCACACATATGTCTCGGCCGACACAATGGGTTATCTAGCACAGCGTTTCCCAACCCTGGTCCTCCAGTAACCCCAACAGTTTCGTTGTGGCCCTTGACAAACACCTCACTCAACTCATTGAGGACTCAATGATTAGTTGACAAGATTAATCTGGTGTGCTTGTCCAGGGTAACAATAGAATGTGTACTGTTGGGGGGGGTACTGGAGGACCAGGGTTTGGAAAAATACTGATCTAGCACTCCTATTCGCACAGGTTATTTGAACACACAAGGACACCATACCTTTTCCAGTAACCTTCTGTTTTGTTCCCACGCTTCACTTTCTTCACTCTGTGCATTCACCGGCCAACCAGCCTCGACCAGACTCTGCAACCTAAAGTTAACCATTCAAATAAACAGGGGGAAATCTTATAATATAATGTCTTATGGACATTGAGCAACACCTACCTATAGAATGGCTCTCCCTCATTCTAAATCCAGGTGTCATAATCAACGTGACAATCAGGCATGCAGTAAAGGTTTGGCATCTCGGGAGTGGTAGAAGGTAGCAGCAGCATAAGGAATGTCCCACATTCCATTGCTGGTATAGTTGGATGTTACAGGAATACATGACACTTTAGCTAACATACGGTATAATGAAAGTAAAAACAAAGTCAATCAAAACGTTTTAAATAAAAAAAAGCTTTACTTGGCTCATCGCCAAAAGGGGGTAGAAATATATATATATTTTTTTTTAAGTATGAATTTCAGCACCCCGCATTTTCAGCACCCCGCATTTGTACAGGGACAAACACACAGGTATGTTTTCTAGAATTTTAATGTTTTACAAGTATCGACTGATTGTGACTCAATGTTGTTGCCAGAAAATCGCGCAACCAGTTATCAATGCGCAACTCCTCGATATAAGAGAACGAAGATGAGCGCTCCTCGGCTATACTGCCATGAGGATGATAAGCGCAACGTCGTTCACGAATTGCAGCACACCAGCGATTCGTTCTCGAGTTAAGTTTGTTGACCAGACACAGCTGTGTATGTTTTGGTTCTACAAAGCTGTGTCCATCATAGCATTCGATAATCAATTAATTGCATTCATTCTTGCACCATGCGATCATTTATCACTTCTTAACATGTATTTTTCTTCTCTATGATGCCTGCGCGCATAGGCCTACATGTATGACAAAAAGTTGTTTGGTCGGAGCACGTATCTTGGGTCACCGGAGGAGCGCGTATTAATCCTGATGTAGAATTCATTGCGTCCAGCAGCTCAAACGAACCGCTAAAATTAACGAGTCACGCAGGAAAAACTCATCATGACTCTTGAGTCAGTAAAAAGAGTGATTCAAAAAGAACGAATTGTTCGCAAACTGAACTACTAATTTTGAGACAAATATAGATGTTGAATTGACGGCTTTTCCTAGTGGGTTGTGTTAATGGGATTTTCAGAGTACTTGTTATTCATCTGTCATTCCCTTTCAGATGATGTAAAAGAGAAAACATTCAAGTACTGGATGTAAAGGGAATCTGAACACCAATTGCTATAGAATGCTCGGTGTCAATTACACAAACCTACCCGCCTGGCCTGTACAATTTCACATTGAAGGTCCAGAAGGAGCTGATGGGTGTGTAAACAATATGACAATTGCTCAAAATAGCCATCAGGTAGGTTAGGGTATAGATGCACAAATTGGTCCTAGATCCGCAAGGGAAAACCAAGGGGAAAGGAAAATATGGGCAGGCTCGTGGAGTTGGATTAGGAATGGGTAGACCTAAACTGCACCTTACAGAAGAGGTACAAAGAAGTATCACTTTTGCATTTGGAAAGCAGGAAGTGATAGCTGACAAGCTGTTGTCATCCACACATCGCCTGTCTTGGAGCCTCATATATGGAGCATAGACCATGTACACTGAGTATGTCAAACATTAGGAACACCTGCAGGGCCTGGACTCTACAAGGTGTCGAAGGCGTTCCACAGGGATGCTGGCCCATGTTGACTCCAATGCTTCCTGCAGTTGTGTCAAGTTGTCTTTATGTCCTTTGGGCAGCGGACCATTCTTGATACACAGGAAACTGTTGAGTGAAAAACCCAGCAGCGTTGCAGTTCTTGACACAAACGGGTGTGCCCGGCAACTACTACCATACCATGTCCAAAGGCACTTAAATATTTTCTTGCCCATTCATTCTCTGAATGGCACACATACACAATCCATGTCTGAATTGTCTCAAGACTTATAAATCCTTCTTGAACCTGTCTCCTCCCCTTCATCTACACTGTCTGTGATGGAAAGAGCAGGTGTTCTTTTGTATACTCATTTGTATATAAATGGAGTGATGACTACACAAATCTGAGTCACTGTGATTTCCTCTCCCGTTCATAACCCTTTGTTAAAGGAGATTCCAGATTTGAACTAAAATGTCTACCGTTCTAAATATCAGATAGGTTTGGCAGCTAAAATGGGGAAAGGAAAACAGGGAGGGGGAAATAATTTAATGACCAGCACGACATAGCCTAGTTAGAAGCTATCTTTGTTCTCATCAAGAGCCGAGGTCACACAAAAACTAACTGTTTACTGCTGCTAGCTATAGTACAAGTTGACAACAATCTCGTGATTAGCTACATTGTATATCTAATAGAACGTACGTGTTACAGCAAAACCGCAAGCTAGCTAGCTACATAATACCGCAACGTTTCCTAGCTAGGCAGGAAACATTGTAACATGACAGCTCTCTCATGACAGTTCTCGGGTTTACCAGCTATGAGTTAGCTGGTTCCATAGCAAGCCTGTCACTCTAGCTACATCCTCCTGTCGGAAACGAGTTTAGAAGCGAATACTTACCAATCCGGCTACTACTTATTTCCCCAACTATCCTTGGCTTTATTAGCTAGTGATTAAAAAAACAAATATTACTAGTGCTAAAGGTTGCGTCCATGGCCCAGAATGTGTAATAAAATGAATAGCGTCTCATCAGCCACACTAAAGAAGTACTTCCGGGTTACGGAATTTCGAAAATGTTCAAATATAAAAGTTCCCGTGTAAAAGTAGAATAACCTAAATAAGTGTCAATAAATTGTATTTATTCATGATATATGAAACATAATTGTCTAAACATTAACAATGATTCAGATTTGTTCATATTTAAGTGACATTTGCATTAAATGTGGGTTTTAAATGCCCCCAATGAGAATCACTGTATATGGAATACATATTGGTTTATAGAGCAAAAACTATTCTGGGGGCAGCAGTAAAATGATTGTAGGGAATACTCAGTAAGGTCTGTGGAGTGTATATATGGTGTCATTTCATAGGGTTCTGAATAATACGGAGTGTTGCTGGCCTTTAACTGTGGTCAAACAGATTCAAATTGGGTGCCTGGACACTATACGGTACAAATATAACACTACAGAAAAACTATTATTTGTGCTGATGTAAAGTGGGGTGGGGAGATCTTAGTAGCATCTGTAGAATATGTATATGGTGTTTTTTCATGGGGGACTGAGGTCTTTATGCCCAGCAACACTTTCTACTCCACCCATTCTATTGGTCCCAATGCAATACACTGTAGGCCTATAAATTACATATTGGCTTATAAAGAAATGAACTATTCTATGTGCAGAGGTAAAAGTGTGGTTGGGAGTACTCAGTACGGTCTGTAGAAAAGCACCTTCGAATTACCCGGTGGTATTCATGTTTCTGAAGTAATTGCCTCTATACATACTAAACTATCAACACTCAAAAAACAATCACAATAAGGTAACCTTTTCAGTCAAAACAAAAAATGAATTTATTTTCAATTTTAACATAATGAATATCAACCAGGCTATAGGTACACAGTCACTACAGTCAGCAATTTAATACAATGTGTCCATTTCAAATTAATGGTCAAACACACTCTAGGATACATTCATTTGTTTAAGTGGAGTCCAGACAACTGCTTGTGGATTGCCCATTGGGCCAGCTGTGTTCTGGTGGTATAAACCTACTTAACCATTTTAATAGAAAGGGAAGCCCATCCACAATTGATCAGCAGGCAATTAAGTACAGCCTGTTTTTGTTTTGATGGTTTAAAAAAAACTATGCTAAGCAGCCTGTTATAGAAGGTCTGTGAGAGGGCTTTGTGCATGCAAGAACAGTCAGGTATGCTTTTTTTTACAGAATAGTGTAGGTTAACAGGAAGAATAAACCAATATCACGACATGCCTTGCTCATATTGATATCAAACGGTATCGATATCATATCAAGTTATCGATATTGGTGCCAACCACTATATATAATAAATAACATATTTATATTTAAATATAGTTCAATTATTAAGAATATATAGTGTACTCATACTCCTTGATCTATTCCATATTTTGTAGTATTACAGCCTGAATTGAAAATGGATTAAATGGATTTTGCTTTCACACCCATCTAAACACAATAACCCATAATCACAAAGTGAAAACATGTTTTTAAGACATTTTTGCAGAATTTATTACAGAAATATCTAATTAACGTAAGTATTCACACCCCTGAGTCAATACATGTTAGAATCACCATTGGCATCGATTACAGCTGTGAGTCTATCTGGGAAAGTCTCTTAGAGCTTTGCACACCTTTATTGAACAATATTTGCACATTATTCTTTTTAAAATTATTCAAGCTCTGTCAAGTCTTGCCATAGATTTTTAAGCCAACTTAAGTCAAAACTGTAACTAGGTCACTCAAGGAACATTCAATGTCATCTTGGTAAGCAACTCAGGTGTATATTTGGCATTGTGTTTTAGGTTATTGTCCTGCTGAAAGGTTCATTTGTCAACCAGTGTCTGTTGTAAAGCAGACAACCAGGTTTTCCTCTCTGATTTTTCCTGTGCTTAGCTCTATTCCGTTTATTTTTGTCCTAAAAGACTCCCTAGTGCTTGCCGATGACAAGAATACCCAAAACATGATGCAGCCACCCCCATGCTTGAAAATATGAAGAGTGGTACTCAGTGATGTGTTGTGTTTGATTTACCCCAAACATAACGCTTTGTATTCAAGGACATAAATGTAATTTCTTTGTCAATTTTTTTGCAGTATTAACTTTAGTGCCTTTTGCAAACAGGATGCATGTTTTTGAGTATTTTTCTTCTCTACGGGCTTCTTTCTTTCTTTCTCTCTGTCATTTAAGGTTAGTATTGTGGAGTAAATACAATGTTGTTGATCCATCCTCAGTTTTCGCCTATCACAGCCATTAAACTCTGTAGCTGATTTAAAGTCACCATTGGCCTCATGGTGAAATCCGCGAGCAGTTTCCTTCCTCTTTGGCAACTGAGTTAGGAAGGACACCTGTATATTTGTAGTGACTGGGTGTAAACACCATCCAAAAGTGTAATTAATAACTTCACCATGCTCAAAGGGATATTCAATGTCTGCTTTTTTTTACCCATCTACCAATAGGTGCCCTTCTTTGTGAGGCATTGGAAAACCTCCCTGGTTTTCGTGGTTGAATCTTTGTTCGAAATTCACTGTTCAATTGACGGACCTTACAGATAATTGTATGTGTGGAATACAGAGATGAGGACATCATTCAAAAATCATGTTAAAAATTATTATTGCACACAGAGTGAGTCTATGCAACTTATTATGTGACTTGTTAAGCAAACTTACTTACTTAGGCTTGCTATAGCAAAGGAGTACTTATTGACTTATTGACTCAAGACGTTTCAGCTTTTCATGTTTTATTAATTAGTAAAAATGTCTAAAAACATAATTCCACTTTGACATTATGGGGTATTGTGTGTAGGCCAGTGACACACAATCTCATTTAACTAAATCAATTTTAAATTCAGGCTGTAACACAACAAAATGTGGAAAAAGTCAAGGGGTGTGAATACTTTCTGAAGGCCCTGCTGTAGCTTCATTTCGTCAGTCTGCTGTATCATTCAAGCTTAAAATCTTAACTTCTTTCAACCAAGTAATTTCCTCTCCGATAACTCACGTAAAACAGTCTTGCATGCCATTGTGAAAAGGCGTGTTCACATTGCCCTCTCATAAGACTGTTTTAGAGAACAAGCACACGTATACATCACAACTGCTACTGTTTCTAAAAGGCAGAGGTTGCTGATCCAACTTTTCTCGACCTTGCTTCTCGGCGGTGCAAAAAGGCCTACCCATGAAAACTTTTCTAAATACTGTACCTGCCACTATTTCTTTAACCTTCCAAAATGTACCTCATCTGACAAAACACACTTCCTCGCTTATTTCGACGTCAACCTCCAGTTACATGCTGCTCATCTGATTCAATTGTCATAGAGCTTACGATGTCCTCACCTGATAAACCTCGACCACAACTTCTACCTCTAAATGGTAGTATTCATTCCCAATATCTTAGGTGTCTGATTGGGCTCCACCACTGTACCGGGCAGATGGTAGACATGTAGGCAAGCGGTTTGCTGATGTCAACGTTGTGAACAAAGTGCCTCATGGTGATGGTAGGGTTATGGTATGGGAAGGCATAAGCTACAGACAACAAACACAATTGCATTTTATCTACGGCAATTTGAATGCACAGAGATACAGTGAGGAGATTCTGAGGCCCATTGTCTTGCTTTTCATTTGCTGCCACCACCTCATGTTTCAGCATGATAATACACAGCCTCATGTTGCAATGATCTGTACACATGATCTGTCCCAGTTCTTCCATGGCCTACATACTTAGCAGACATGTCACCCATTGGACATGTTTGGGATTCTCTGGATTGACGTGTACGACAGCAGGTTCTAGTTCCTGCCAATATCCAGCAACTTCGCACAGCCATTGAATACGAGTGGGACAACATTCCACAGGCCACAATCAACAGCCGGATCAACTCTACGTGAAGGAGATGTGTCGTGCAGCATTAGGTAAATGGTGTTCACACCAGATACTGACTGGTTTTCTGATCCACACCCCTACCTTTTTTTAAGGTATCTTTGACTCCCAGTCATGTGAAATCCATAGATTTCCATAGTTATTTAAGGCCTAATGAATTTATTTCAATTGATTGATTTCCTTATATGAACTGTAAAATATTTGAAATTGTTGCCTGTTGCGTTTCTACTTGTGTTCAGTGTAGATCGCTAACTCTAAATATAATACCCAATGCTAGTACTATATGTATTCATCCAACAGTACATTTTATGTACTAAAAAAACTTTGCAGTTGTAGGCAACTACCCATGAGACCTACAGGCCTATGCCCTCGAAATGGCTTGTGCGCATTTCGCTGACGTGCTGCTCCATATCTGAAAGGCCTATCAAATATCTTGGTTGTAAAATAGTTGCAACTGAGCTGAATGTTGAGAGTCAAGAAATATAAATTATACCTACAGAAAGCTGATACCCTCCTCTCTTCGACAGGGACGAGTGGATGAAGCTTCCAAAGCTGTATTTCTCCTACATTTGCATTTTGAAATGTTATATGATCAGAACACCTTTTTCTCTCGAGTGCTTGGGGGAGAGAGGAGAGTGGCTTGCTCATCACAGCAGAAGGCCCCAGCGATGCCACAGGGTCTGGGCAGAAACTTTCATTACACAAATCATGAGGATAGGCCTTCTGAGTGGCACTGCATCGCAGTGCTTGAGGTGTCACTATGGAACCGGGTTCGATCCCAGGCTGTGTCACAACTGGCCGTGACCGGGTGTCCCATAGTGCGGTGTACAATTGGCCCAGCGTCGTCAAGGTTAGGGGAGGGTTTGGTCAGGAGGGCTTTACTTGGCTCATTGCGCTCTAGTGACTCCTTGTGGCGGGCCTGGTGCCTGTAGGTAGACTTCGGTCGTCAGTTGAACGGTGTTTCCTCCAATGACACATTGGTGCAGCTGGCTTCCGGGTTAAGCGGGCGGGAGTTAAGAACGCCCGGTTTGGCATGTCATGTTTCGGAGGACACATGACTTGACCTTCTCCTGAGCCCGTTGGGGAGTTGCAGAGATGAGACAAGATCACAATTGGGAAGAAAAAGGCGGCAAAAAAAAACCACGAGGATAATAATGCACTTTACTGTTTGACCAAATCATGATTTTAGCCGCTCAAAAAATAGGAAGTTTTGAGTGAGGTGAAAATTTAGAATGTGCTCTTTCTACATTTATAGGCACCCTTTCTGTTTTTTTACAATCCATGATCTTGGCTGTCTAATGACAGAGACAGAGCAGGTATTGTTGCTGATGCCGGGTATGACTTTGAATGTGAGTTTGCGTGACCTAATGAGCCTTTGGCTGATCAGAATTCCCGACTAGCCCATCTTGGTAGGGGGACCAGCCGTTGTCTACTGATCAGCCAAAGGCTCATTATAGATGAGTAAAGTCAGCAAAAAAAGAAACGTCCCTTTTTCAGGAACCTGTTTTCAAAGATATTCATAAAAATCCAAATAACTTCATCAATCTATAAAACCCTTTACAAGAGCGAGCTGCTCTTGTAAAGGGTTTAAACACTGTTTCCCATGCTTGTTCAATGAACCATAAACAATTAATGAACATGCACCTGTGGAATAGTCGTTAAGACACTAACAGCTTACAGACCGTAGGCAATTAAGGTCACAGTCCTGAAAACTTAGGACACTAAAGAGGCCTTTCTATTGACTGTGAAAAACACCAAAAGAAAGATGCCCAGGGTCCCTGCTCACCTGCGTGAACATGCCTTAGGCATGCTGCAAGGAGGCATGAAGACTGCAGATGTGGCCAGGGCAATAAATTGCAATGTCCATACTGTGAGACGCCTAAGACAGTGCTACAGGGAGACAGGACGGACTGCTGATCATCCTCGCAGTGACAGACCACGTATAACAACACCTGCACAGGATCGGTACATCTGAACATCACACCTGCAGGACAGGTACAGGATGGCAACAACAACTGCCCGAGTTACACCAGGAACGCACAATCCCTCCATCAGTACTCAGACTGTCCGCAATAGGCTGAGAGAGGCTGGACTGAGGGCTTGTAGGCCTGATATAAGGCAGGTCCTCACCAGACATCACCGGCAACAACGTCGACTATGGAAATAAACACACCGTCGCTGGACCAGACAGGACTGGCAAAAAGTGTTCTTCACTGACGAGTCACGGTTTTGTTTCACCAGGGGTGATGGTCGGATTTGCATTTATCGTTGAAGGAATGAGCGTTACACCGAGGCCTGTACTCTGGAGCAGGATCATTTTGGAGGTGTAGGATCCGTCATGGTCTGGGGCAGTGTGTCACAACATAATTGGACTGAGCTTGTTGTCATTGCAGGCAATCTCAACGCTGTGTGTTACAGGGAAGACATCCTCCTCCCTCATGTAGTACCCTTCCTGCAGGCTCATCCTGACATGATCCTCCAGCATGACAATGCTACCAGCCATACTGCTCGTTCTGTGAGTGATTTCCTGCATGTCAGTGTTCTGCCATGGCCAGCGAAGAGCCCGGATCCCAATCCCTTTGAGCACATCTGGGACCTGTTGGATCGGAGGGTGAGGACAAGGGCCATTCCCCCCAGAAATGTCCGGGTACTTGCAGGTGCCTTGGTGGAAGAGTGGGTAACATCTCACAGCAAGAACTGGTAAATTTGGTGCAGTCCATGAGGAGATGCACTGCAGTACTTAATGCAGCTGATGGCCACACCAGATACTGACTGTTACTTTTGATTTTGACCCCCCTTTGTTCAGGGACACATTATTCCATTTCTGTTAGTCACATGTCTGTGGAAGGTATTCAGTTTATGTCTCAGTTGCTGAATCTGATGTTCATACAAATATTTACATCTGTTAAGTTTGCTGAAAATAAACACAGTTGACATTGGAGAGGACGTTTATTTTTTTGCTGAGCTTCTAACAAATATTGCACAAAAAGAACTTACAAAAAAAATCTTAACAGGTCCATGGAATGCCGGCCATGGCACCTGTTTTTTTCTTACTTATTTTTTTGTTTTAATTTGTGTGAATTTCAAACAGCCCACTCACCGAAAACATGGTCCAGCCCATCTGTCATTGCCAGATGGCCAATCCGCCCCTATTATACACTATGAAAAGCGGCAAGAATGACTTTTATTTTGAAGGCAATATTAGGCAAAACGGAAGTCTTAATGTTGCTGCCATGACGCTAATCACAATGCGGCTAGACGTAAACGTAGATCACGAAGAACACCCAGCAACCTTTAACCTGGGCTCCTCTTCGGCAGTGATGAAGCTGCGCGAGGGATTTGGTTGGATATGAGACAATAATTATTCCTTGTTATAAATAACTTGTACGCACTCCAATGTAACCAGTAGGTATTGACATTAGTTTCCCCAAGAAGTAAATGACAAGATTGCATTGGAAAAAGTAGATGCAGATGTGTGAAGGCCCATTTTGCCTTAAAACAATTCAGTTTACTAGGTATGCACCAGCCAACGCAAGCTAGGGGTTTGTTGATTACGCATGTGAATGTTAGGCAGTCATGTTCTTTGAACAAAATACATCTAACAATAGATCTAATAATAGATCTAATAAATCTAACAACAAACCTCACAGACCATCAAATTTGATCTATTTACAGTGGTTGTAATTTTTATGCAAATTCAGCAAACAGGTGTTGATGCACAGGCACCAACAGTTCAGCTCTGCCCATTAAACTGGATCCAAATAATTTGATGCATTGGCACAAGCACCAAGAGTTTAAAAAAAATCATCTTTGGGCAGTTAAGTCTACATATTTCATGCATTTGCTTAACTCAAGGCAATTTACAACCAAATTCCTTTAGGGTAATTCAAACCATGTCCAATGGAGAGAAATTCTCATGTCACAATTCAAGCAAACATTTTTTAATTGAAAGCCAACAGACAAGTGTGTGGGGACTCAAATTTTAATTATACA
Source organism: Oncorhynchus nerka (assembly GCF_034236695.1). Classification (NCBI taxonomy): domain Eukaryota; kingdom Metazoa; phylum Chordata; class Actinopteri; order Salmoniformes; family Salmonidae; genus Oncorhynchus; species Oncorhynchus nerka. The sequence continues at coordinate 348,597 of NW_027040459.1, forward strand.
AAGACCACAGCCATTCTACTTCAGTGGGATGAAACGGGAAGAATGTGTCGCTCCGATACCGGGACGACCGTGCTTGACTGGCTTGTAGGTGATGGAGAACTCCCCCAGGTAGTGGCCACACATCTCAGGCTGGAGAGAGAAATGTACAAAGTTAGTGTTGAGCAGGACAATCAGAATACTTGACATTTCAGCTAGAATACAACCTTGACTAAATAGTAACAACATTCTCTAGTGTGTTGACACTATACAATACCTGAAGAATAAGTGTAACATGACAAATCAGGGGTTGTCACAAAAGGTGAGAAATTTAGATTCATCACGTGCACTTGAGGGGCAAGAGTGAGGAAACCAGCAAAAAGCAAACCATTTTTTACAATTACAATCTCAGGGGAGGCCGGCCATGCTAGGTGTATTTAAACACATATATATATTAAAACCTTTAATCTAGTCAAGTCAGTTAAGAACAAATTCTTATTTACAATGTCAGCCTACCAAAAGGTCTCCTGTGGGGATGGGATTAAAAATATAGGACAAAACACACATCACGACAAGAGACAACACAACAGAGGACTGAGACAACATGGCAGGACAAAACATGACAAAAAACATTGTGCACAGACAACAGCACAAAGGGCAAGAAGGTAGAGACAAGACATCACACAAAGCAGCCACAACTGTCAGTAAGTGTCCATAATTGAGTATGCGAGTCCAGCGATCTCCCCCAAATCTCACCTTGATTTCAACCTGGTTGAAGGTCTTGCCGTTGTACACTCCGACCATGGAGCCGACCATCTCAGGCAGGATGACCATGTCCCTGAGGTGAGTCTTCACCACCTCAGGCTTCTCCATGGGGGGAGCCTCCTTCTTGGCCTTACGCAGACGCTTCAGGAGGGACTGCTGCTTGCGGCGAAGGCCACGGTTGAGCCTCCTCCTCTGGCGGGCGCAGTACAACTGCATTAACTGCTCACTGGAAAGGGGGGGGGGGGGGTGTATGGTCATAATTCCATCCGGGATATTTTCAGATGCACATTAAAACATCAGCTTCAAATAGCAGACTGAAGACTTACAGGGGAGTTTAATGAAAAATTACAATGAATCCTGACTGCCAGTCAGTGTTCCTTCACTAATTGTACTACATGTTAACCACAAACTGGTTGGCCTTAAGTGAACATATTTAGTCAAAGCCCAATTCATTACATAATGATTTGTATGAAATGCACAAAAAAATAACGTAACACAGCACATTCATAAATGTACCCAACTTTCGAAAGAGTGAGTGCCACTGCCAGACTTTCACCCTTCTGCAAGATGGGGTTCATTTAGCATTGGTATGTTGGATACACTCACGGTAAAAGCTGAGCTTTCACCGACATACCACAATGCAACCACCTATTTGGACAAATATAGTGGTGGAGTAGTGAAATGGTTGGTTTACTCACTAGGACATGTCAAGAAGCTGGTCCAGGTCCACACCTCTGTAGGTGAACTTCCTGAAGGTACGCTTCTTCTTGATCTCAACTTCCGCCTAGGAAGCAACGCAAATTACTTCAACGCAGTGGATATCGTGGGCCAACGACAACAGCTATATGTTGAACAAGGCATTTGCTGTGAAATACTTCAGAACATTCCTAGCAACTGTGTTAGTCGGGATTTCGTGCCGAACTCATGTCTCTAAAAGAGAACGTGACTCGGTGAAAAGCATTGGCGCTGCAGGCTACACTGTGTCATTAGCATACATCCCAAGCTTTATGGTGCGCCAATCTTGTTCCATCCTAAAATTTAGCAATGTACCGATTGATAAATGGTGATGAACCGAAATATATGTCTTATTAAATAGAAGGTTTTATAATTTTGCTGAGATGGACATAGATTGTCATATTCGGGTACTTGTAAATTTGGTCACCTACCATCTTGCCTGATGTTCCGGGGAAAAGAACATTCCGAATTCTCGCTGGTCCCAATATCGCGCGACTCACAGAGACATCCGGTTATCTATTTCCGGCCATACAAAATAGTTGTATTTTTCACTGAACCGATAGGTGGTGGTACTGCACTCAATACTGTAACTTGCTCTGGATTAGAGCGTCTGCTAAATGACAAATGTAAAATGCCATCCATTTTCCATAAAATTCCTCACAGAAAAATACATTGACATGCAATAGCACATAGGCAGGAGATAAAATAAATTAGCATTTGATTATTTACCAACAAAGGCAGGTAGCCTAGCGGTTAGAGCGTTGGGATAGTATCTGAAAGGTCACTGGTTCAAATACCCGAGCCGACAAGGCTCATTTGTTGACGTGCCCTTGAGCAAGGCACTTAACCCTAATTTGCTCCAGCATATTTCACTGCACCATATAATGTCAATCATCAGCTGTAAATACACCATGTAGAAACAGGTCCTCATCTGCTTGATCTTCTTCCGTTACCTGCAATGTGCCTTACATCAGAGCTTCTGCTGTGGCAGGATAGCCTAGAAACAAGAACAAGACAGTCAATACCTGTATCAACTCTCTGTACCTGACACATACAATACATGAGCAAAAGTATGTGGACACCTGCTCGTCGAACTTCTCATTCCAAATCATGGGCATCAATATGGAGTTGGTCCCCCCTTTGCTGATATAACAGCCTTCACTCTTCTGGGAAGGCTAGATCTTCGAACAGTGTTGTGGGGACTTGCATCCATTCAGCTACAAGAGCATTAGTGAGGTTTGGCGATTAGGCCTGGCTCGCAGTCGGCGTTCCAATTCATCCCAAAGATGTTCGATGGTGTTGAGGTCAGGGCTCTGTGGAGGCCAGTCAAGTTCTTCCACACCGATCTCGACAAACAATTTCTGTATGGACCTCGCTTTGTACCCAGATTTGTCCGTCAGACTGCCAGATGGTGAATCGTGATTCATCACTCCAGAGAACGTGTTTCCACTGCTCCAGAGTCCAATGGCGGTGAGCTTTACACCACTCCAGCCGACACTTGGAATTGCACATGGTGATCTTAGGCTTGTGTGCGGCTGCTCGGCCATGAAAACCCATTTCATGAAGCTCCCGACTAACAGTTATTGTGCAGATGTTGCTTCCAGAGGCAATTTGGAACTCGGTAGTGAGTGTTGCAAACGTGGACAGACGATTTTTACTTGCTGTGATTTTCCATTTGGCGGTCTCGTTCTGTGAGCTTGTGTGGCCTACCACTTTGGGGTTGAGTCATTGTTGCTCCTAGACATTTCCACTTCACTATAACAGTACTTATAGTTGACCGGGGTAGCTCTAGCAAGGTTGAAATGTTTCGAACTGACTAGTTAGACGGTGCCACGTTGAAAGTCACAGAGATCTTCAGTAAGGCCATTCTACTTCCAATGTTTGTCTATGGAGATTGCATTGCTGTGTGCTTGATATTATAGACCTGTCATTAACGGGTGTGGCTGAAATAGCCGAATCCACTAATTTGAAGGGGTGTCCACATACTTTTGTATATATAGTGTATATGTCTACTGGAACAATGTGGTCATATCCTGCATAAGAGTAATCAGTCAGTGCTGATTTGAACAACAGTAGCTTTCCCTTTCTTGGTTTTGTACTGGGTCAGCACCGAAGTTGTGGTAACTTTCACAGGATCGAATGTTACAGAAAATCTCAACCCTGACAACTGAGCAACACATGACCTTCTGCAGTGGTGCAGCATCATGCTTAAAGAGAATGTCACAACTCAAACCGAGAGAGGAACACTTATAGCTCTATGTGGTCAGAACATACTGAACTATGGGTTATATTTAGTGGAATGCAAGGACAAGGTTAGTGCTAACAAACCACAAGCTTCTGTGAGATACTAAACGTAATGTTTAACACGGAAGTGTGACCTGACCGTCAGACATGAAACACGTGAGAAGAAAAAAACACATATGAAGATGGGTTTAATCAAACATTGAAATCACATATCTAGGTTCTAGCATTTAGCATTTAGCCATATACCTGTTCGAAAAGGAAAGAGAGAGAATACAGGCCACTCAGAACAAGGACAACACAAGGAACTGATATTGTGGTCAAGACATCCACAAGGAATGAATCCAAATATGCTCACAGTTTCCATTCAACCCTTTGGAGGAGGACATTTTTTGTTACATCGAATTATCAGGGTGATACCTTCCGGGGCACAGGTGCCATTTTGTTAGTGAGGGTCCCAGCTACTATAATGACGTCTGCTTGTCTTGGGCTGGCTCTGAACAACACCCATGTGTAACGAACGAAGTGCTGTGTTGCATCATCTCCACCACACACCACGTCAGCCCAAAGGTCCTAGGCCATAGCGAGCTCTGTGGGACAAACAGGCACACACTCAAAGCCCATGTACAACAACAGTAAATATTCCCGACTGTGCTTATATCAGGTTTCCAATCAAGTTTAGTATGACTTTGGGTGATTATCCGAGTGAGATGTTGAAGAGAGAGGGAATTGACAAGATGTGGTCAGGTGCCATTCAAGTCAAATGTTTAAAAAGCGGATCAGCTATTTTAGAAAATTAAACATCCACAAGGGGGCCATCTCTCAATATGGTACTCTATTGCACAGTTATAACACTACCACAGTGACACGACTACTCTGGGGTACGTTTCAATAGAGGAGTCCTTACCCTGCTGCTTGGCACTGCCGACACCAAGGCCATTGGGTGCCAAAGCTGTGCTCTCCTCCCTGACCAGAACCAAGGGGCCCTTACGTAAGCGGATTACAGCTCTAGGCACAATAGGCAGTGAGTGTGTTTACCGAAAACGTACTGCACTTGAAACCGGTTTAGTTAATCCTACCTGCTTTGTTGTAAAACCTACAGGTGACCTAATGCATGATGAACTGGGTCTGAGGAAATAGACACGCCATCCGTCTCTGCTCATCCTAACAACCTATTAACAAGAATATGGATTATGTTTAGTTGCGTTTAAAAAAAATCTATTTACTTATGTTTTATTGTATGAGATTATAACCCGTTCATTATCTTACATAATGATAAAAGACCCAAACCTGGATAAGGAACTACAGACATGCAGAAGACAAAAGTGATTGTCAGTTTTCTTATATTCAATAAAAAGATACTGTGGCTAGATATTCATAGAAGGGGCAGTCCAAAAGGATTGTACAGCTGGCAACAAGGTCACATGCATTGAACCAGCCAATGCCATTTAAATTTGTTGAGAATAACTTCACAGTCATATATCTTGATATTTTCATTGGCCCACCACCACCTGGAAAGTATTCTAGTGCTCCCAGTTGCTGTGGTGTCAACGCATGTGCAGCTTCAACTGATTTGTAAATAATCTGCACAAACTGCTAGTCAAGCAGAGCAAGGGCTACCAACACAGTGCCTTTGTCAATCAGATATCTAGCAGCACTAGGCTTGTTTGAGGGCGCTGTGTTTTAGCTCACATACTTCTCTATTCCCTTAGGAGACCCAAATGACTGAAACCCCACAGCACTGCATTTTTCACATACCATGACATTAGTATGTCCGGCTATGGTACGCAGACATGGTTTAGACAATATTGCTTATGCTAGATAATGCCCTAACTAAAGCCACATGAACTAATGATCCTAGCACAAGTTATGCTAAACATGTAACTAATGAGACACTCTTTAATTGTAACATCAGTCTGGTTGGTATTCAATGTCCATCTTTATTTCACTTTAGTCATGCACACACTTCCAAACGTTAGATGTTTTCATTTATATTGGAAAGATGGACCCAAAGCAGAGCATATAATACCAAAGGTAGTAAAAGCTCATTTTCCTTCAGTCTAGGTAATAAAAAAACATTTTTAAACAGAAATATAAAAATTATCACTTTGAATGTTAGAGTTCAAAATAAGTCTGGTCTTCTTTTCAGTCATCAGTGAATCCAGTAAAACATTAAACAATGAAGACAACTGACAAAATGAAATCCAGTATGCAGCTTGGAATGTTGAAAGCTTGAATGTTTTTTTTCCCAAGATACTCTAACCCAAAGAAAACAACCTTGGCTCCAGTTCTGATTATGCAAACAAAATAAATATTTCCTCCTACAAATTAAAAAAAAATGATATGATCAGTACTCGGCATACATAAAAAGTTAACAGAATGGGGGATGTGTGAACAAACCACTGTCTCATTAAAGACATTATTTTCTCATTCTCAACAGATACTACAAAACATCTTGTCTTTTATATTACCAAGTAAATGTCCTGAATGGATACAAACAGTTAAAACAAATTCACATTATTATTCGCATCAGTTAAGGAAATGTAAATAGTTTACATTAACAATATGACTTTTAGGCATAGAAATACAAGGATGGGTAAATTCCAACTATGGAACAATCCAATTTTTGAACTGAATTATATATATATATTTTTAAAACTACATTTTGATGAAAGTTTAAGAGCTTTCTTTTTCCGTCTCAACACAGATGATTTTTAATCCCATTTTAGATGGATTCTAGGCTATATTTGTATATGAAAATCCTTGGCATAAATGCCATCCCTTTGAAATCTACCTACTTACATTAAGACAGGGGGGAAACTGGCAAGGGGGCTTTGGCACTTTACAAAATTCCCTGTGAGGAAAAAAAGCTAATCACAGCTCAGACAAACACTGGCTTTAGCAGTTGCACTTTAAAAACACATAGTTATAGCCATTTCAACAGATATATAAAAACATACTAATATATAGTACATGTGAGATATGTGTATATTGGTCCTAACCAGTAATTCATGAGGATAACAGGGAACTATTGTCCAATACCAGAAGGAGATCACCCAAAAGGTAGAAAATCCTATGTAACGAATTACTTTGATTACGCCTTCATTGAAGTTTCTACTATTTTCAACAAGCACAACCCACTTTTAATAATCCGTCCCCTCTTCTTGGTACACCGGCACAGTGTCATCTTTGTATTCTTGGTAACCCTCATCTTGGTAGTCGGCCCCGGCCCCGTTCTGCTCCTCCTCATTCTTGGGGCAGTACTTGGCGTCGTAGATCTGACGACCCAGGCCAAAGTTCTGCCCGCTCTGGTTGGCGCCTGCGTTGGAGCCCATCTGCAGCGACATGGTGCTGTTGTCACACTTGTTTGTGCCCAGCTTCTGGTCGTAGATGGCGCGGCGGGTTCCTGGAGCTGTCATGCCAGCCTGAAGAGTAGAGGAAGGGAAAGTTGAATTAAAATATTTGTACTCATCTGAATAAACAAGAATCCATTAGAAATAGCAAAAGTCTACTGAAGCAGTTAGTTCCCCCATTGACAATATTGATACCTTGATTCAGTTTTAAGACATGGTGAGATGGAGTGAGAATTTTATTTTACCTGGCTGGCTCCCTTATTGGTGCCCATTTGCAGACTGATGGTAGAGTTGTCCATGGGGGGCAGGATGTGAGCCTTGGGATCGTAGAGGTGCCTCCTGGTGCCATATGCATTCATGCCCGCCTGGCTGGCACACTTATTCGTCCCCATCTGCGGAATGAGATATCAGTTATTAAAGGGAAAACGACAAAGAATGAGTAGAAAACTACAATTCCCCCCTCCCCTCCCTCCCCTTAGATGGAGAGACTTGAGTAGATAGCATTAAAATATACAATATTATTATTATTCTTGGCACTCTCAGCACCCCCTCCCCATTGACATTTAAAAATAAATAAAAATATCAGCAGCAGCAGCACCCCCCCCCCACAAATAAGTTCTGTACACCCAGCCCTAAATATCTTCCCGCGACCATGCCCTCAGACCTGCAGTCCAATGACACAATGTCCGGCCTTCATCTTCTCCTCGTCGAATAGTCTCTCCTGTTTGTCTGCGTACTTCACCCCAATGTCCACTCGGGACTGGCAGCCCTTGGTCTTGGCCTGCAGGGGAAAGTGTACAGAAATCACTACACTGTTGGATGCGTCAAGATACTACTGGACACAATATTAGGGGCTTGTTGTATTCGGATCCCACTTCCTACACCATATGTTGATAAAGACGGGACACCATTATGTTCGCTTCAGGAACTTCTTTATGAAGATAAAACCATGTGGTACAGAGCATTACTGCAAGGTCAGCCATTTAATCTGTACAATATTAAACGATTCATGCAAGTGGAAATTACCGAAGCGTCGGCTAAAATAAAATACAGAAGTTGCTATTCTCATGAGGGGTGCAAGCTAAAAATAATTTCAAAATAATAATAATAATAACAGTTTCAAAAGTTTTTAATAGTGAAAGTCTTACTGTGCCAGCGAGAGACAACAGGGTGCTCTGGACTTGGGTCATGTTCCCACTCTCAAAGAGGTCATTGGCCTCAAAGATATCATGGGGCTTCAGGCCGTACGTTTGGATGGATTTGATGAAGTTGGTGATGTTCTCCAGCTAGCAACAGAAAAGTGCGTAAGAGGACAAGATTAGTAAAGAGCTTCTCAATAACTTTGGAATGTCATAGCCATAAAGTGGTTATCATAACTACATTTCTTAATTCTTTGCTAGACGGATATCTCTTGCACACAGAGTTCCCACTGTATTCCACATTATAAACTGTGGTTCAAACACTGAATGCTGATTGGCTGACAGACGAGGTATATCAGACCGTATTCCAAGGGTATGACAAAACTTTATTTTTACTACTCTAATTACATTGGTAATCAGTTTATAATAGTAATAAGGGACCTCGGGGGTTTGTGGTATATGGCCAATATACTATGGCTAATGGCTGTATCCAGGTACTCTGCGCTGCGTCCTACATAAGAACAGCCCTTAGCCGTGGTATATTGGCCAAACACCAGCTCCCCCTCGGACCTTATTCCTTCACTCTAACCCATGGACTACTTCAGTGCAGTCTCTGGTCCAGAGAAAGTTGCACCTCTAATAATAATAATAATAATAATCTACCTCTGCTTTTTTGTTAGTTAAAAAAACAGGCTTGGTCAGCGCAACAGCTCAGATTTATTCTCTAACGGTAAAACCACCTGGCAAAGTACAGTACAAGTCTGTTGATGTACTGGCAAGTCTAATGTAGAGAGAACAATCCAAGCTGCTCACCTGATGCCAATTCATGGTGGACGAGTTGATCTTTTTCACAGAGCCAGGTTGAAGTTTGTTGATCAGTCTAGAGGAGGAAGAGAGAGCTTGCCGACTTAGACTTCAGTACCTCAATAGTCAACCGAAGGAATCAGAGGATAAAAATTGTCTGTAGAGCATAATCATTACTGTGTACAGTACAATAAAGCCGACAACTATGAGGACAGTCAGGACATTACAATCCATTAATCATTTGGTTTATTATGCTGTAGCTAGCTGAATGTTTATGATTTGTGTTGTATTCGGTTAAATGCACTGGCAGAACAATACAACGTGAATCAATAAAGCCTTATCTTACATATTATGGTTAGGGTGACATTACAAATAGGATGATGATGGATGCTGGCCCCATTTATAAGCTTACTCGCACAGGATGACACCATTTTTCAGGCCTTTCTGGAAGTCCTCCCCAATAACACATCCCGTCACATCCTCGATCCAGACCCTTAGCTCATCCTCTCTCTGAGGGTCATACTTTCCGGCAATCTGGAAAGGGGGGGTAAAACGGTCATTAGAGGAAGCCTTTAAGTTTCACCTAAAGTCTTGGAAAAGGATGGCACAACCAAAACATGTGTAGGTAACATGTTGGTTACACTTTATTTTACATGACTGTTTCCACTGGTATTTATGAGAAAATTGTGTGCAATGCATACTCCAAATAATTATACACAATTGGTGGCCAGCGGAGTTTGTTTGGTCTGGGTTAACCAAAACAAATTGAATAACACATTGATTCAATGGAGGGAAATATTTACATCCACTTGGCTACCAGTACAGTGTGTTCTGAGGGCCAATGGTAAACTGGAGGAATGGGACCCCTCACCCAGGACAGAGACTATAATGCATGTACAGTGTACAAAATATTAAGAAAAATTGCTCTTTCTGTGACATAGACTGACCAGGTGAAAGCTATGATCTCTATTTATGTCGCCACTTGTTCAATTCAGTTCAAATCAGTGTAGATGAAGGGGGAGGAGACAGGATAGAGAGGGATTGTGTATGTGTGCCATTTAGACGGTGAATGGGCAAGATCAAATATTTAAGTGCCTTTGAACGTGCAACAAATTGTATCAAGAACTGCAACAGTGCTGGGTTTAATCACGCTCAACAGTCTCCCGTGTGTATCAAGAATGGTCCACCACCCAAAGCACATCCAAACAACGTGACACAAATGTGGGAAGCATTGGAGTCAACATGGGCCAGCATCCCTGTGGAACGCATTCGACACCTTGTAGAGTCCAGGGTGGATTATGGTAGCAGTGTGGGGACCTGAGTATTATTTTTGTACAACATAACTTGGAACATGATGGGTGAAGTTAGTTGTTTATGAAAGACAAAGGAGAAATTTGTATTATATTAGTCTTCTCCATTGACACAATACATTTTAAATAAGAGCCAGATCTTGGGGCTTTTGCAGAGTTAAAAAATATATATATTTATCCTATTACACTGCAAAAGTGTAACAAGAGTAGGCCTACACAATAAAATAAAAATGGACAGGAACAAAGGTTGCACCAATTGTTTTTTTTTTTACAGTACATGTGGGATAGAACAGTTATATTTGGCTTGAGGGGGGCGTAGGTTAACTGATATTGATGTTCTGGATGGAGGACACAGGCACTGTCTGTTAAGGTTAACTTTTGAATATGTACATGTTATGAATGAGAATATATTTCTATTTGGACTGTTTTGTGGAGTAATTTGTCTAAGCACGCATCACGTCGGCGCAGAGCGCAAAACAATTGCCGTTCACCAAGGCCCCAATCCACCGCAGCGCAGGAGTTACTATCACGATAGGACAGTGTGACCTCTGGATGGGTCATATCAAACTCAGGGACATGGATGAATGAAAGACATACAACTCTATAGAGTACTGACCAGTTTCACTATGTAAGCTAATGGGATCGCATATTTCAACTTGCCACATTGCCAATATCATGGGAAACGCCCATGCTTTTTTAAGCGCTTCCCAAAACTAAACCAACTTATAGATGTGTGTATTATCATTCTATCATATCAATGAACAATATTTTCCAGAAGTATATGCATAGCGCGGAGTTGGCAAAACTTGTGCAATTGTTGATAAGACCTGCGCTTTATTTAGGTAATTCCAAAAAGTCATTGCCCGTTCCATGTAAATACCTTTTCAAATCATAGCCTAAAATACTTAGGCATACATATTTTTTTCTATAAATAAAACAAGTATTCTATAATATACCTCGCTATATCAGTATAACACAAGTGATTCATTCGCACTAAACTCGACTCCGTGAACACTTACCTTGCTTTTGACTTCCGCAGAAAACCCATAGGCAGGACCCCTGTTAAATGATGAGCCAGACATGATTATAAAAGGAGTACTTCGTTTTTCGTATGGATACTTTTGTATCAGTTTCCTTTCCTTTCCTTTCCTTTCCTTTCTTTCCAGTTAACTCCAGAGTAAACTAAACACTTCCTTTAAAAAAAAAAAACTGTCTTGCAACCAATAAAAAACGTTTATACGATTTTTTAGGCTCCACCTTTTCCTTTCTCTAGATTGTGATTGACATCAAAAAGTCCTTATATGGAAGGAAAGTCCCAAATTCCTAGACGGTGGGAGTATCCTATGGGCCCAGAATGCCAGCGGCGCAGTAATCTTTTAAGTCTTTTGACGGAAAAGTTTGAGGAACTAGCAAAGTACAACGAGCTACTGAATGACGCAATGCTCCTATTCTTGAGCCAAATTTCAGAGTGCAAAGGACCTCGTTTGCTCATTCAAGGGTTTTTACCCTTTTTGTAATACTGAGAATGTTAATTGCGATATGAGAACATGGTTAAAAATATCCACTCGAGCATCAAACAATTAACACTATTTTAGTTCAGCCCACATAAGACAAATGATCATGACTCGAGTTAACTGTTATAAACCACAGTCTACAATATCAAATACAGATGAAAATAATATTAACATCAATTCATTATCAAGTGTCCATTTGTATCACTTCAATGACTGTTTGTGCGGTTGTCAATTCAATTAGGTTCAATAGTCTTTGTAATATTGTCTTGATGTTCCATGACATTACACTAAGTCTCAACTGAAAATGGCATACTGAACACATTTAACTACTTACCAACAACTTTTTTCACACATGTACATACTGTGTAGAATTTTGTTTTCCACCTGAGAGTACTTGGCACCTCTGGTTGCAACACAATCTCACACTCAATTCATGCAAACAAGTTTCACAGCGGTCTAAGGCACTGCTTATTGCCACAGTCATACCCTGGATCTAGTTTTGTCCAATGGAATAAATATTGTGGATCTAAATGTTTTTTTCTCATAATCCTGGATTATCGGATCTGTCACACATCTGTTTCACCTGTCCTCGTTATTGTCTCCACCCCTTCCAGGTGTCGCTTGTTTTCGCCAGTGTATTTATCCATGTGTTTCCTGTCTTTCTGTGCCAGTTCATCTTGTATGTTCCAAGTCAACCAGTGGTTTTTCCCTTGTTCGCATGCCTTTGCTATTTTCCTTTTTCTAGTCCTCCTGGTTTTGACCCTTGCCTGTTCTGGACTCTGTACCTGCCTGCCTGACCATTCTGCCTGCCTTGACCTTGAGCCCGTCTGCCTTGACCTTGAGCCCGTCTGCCACTCTGTACTTCCTGGACTCTGAACTGGTTTTTACCTTTTGCCTGTCCACGACCATTCTCTACCTACTCCTTTTTGAATTATTAACATCTTAAACTCCTCCTGTGTCTGCATCTGGGTCACGCCTTGTGTCATGATAGGACCACCATCTTATTATGTTTGCAATTGCGACAAATAAACTGCTCATACCCCAACCAAAGATCATCAAAAGCAGTGCTATAAATTCTAGGACAACCAAAGATTCCTAGATGCCCTTCCAGACTCCCTCCACCTACCTAAGGACGTCAGAGTACAAAAATCGATTAACCACCTAAGGATCTAAATTTAACCTTGCATAATACCCTAGATGCAGTTGCAACCCTAAAAACAAAACACATTTGTCACAAAAAATTGCTCCCTGGTACATAGAAAATACTCGAGCCCTGAAGCAAGCTTCCAGAAAATTGGAACGGAAATGGCGCTGCACCAAACTGGAAGTCTTCTGACTTGTTTGGAAAGACAATACCGTGCAATATCGAGGAGTCCTCACTGCTGCTCGATAATCCAATTTTTACAACTTAATTGAGGAGAATAAGAACAATCCAAAATGTATTTTAGCTAACTAAAAAGCAGCATTCAACGAGAGGTTAGCTTTCATGACAGCAGTGATACATTCATGAACTTCATGGTCATTAGAAAACAAATGACGGACTCCTCTTTGAGTCTGCGTATTTCTCCAAAGCTGTTATCCTGAGTCTGCACAGAACTGCCAGGACCTAAAATCAATAAAAATACTCAAGGTTTTTATCCAGTATCTCTTGACACATTCATGAAAATAGTCATGGCCTCTAAACCGTTAAGCTGCATACTGGACACTATTCCAACTAAACTACTGAAAGAGCTACTTCCTGTGCTTGGGCCTCCAATGTTGAACATAATAAATCGATCCCCATCCACTGGATGTGTACCAAACTCACTAAAAGTGGCAGTAATAAAGCCTATCTTGAAAAAGCCAGCTTTCACCCGGGAAAATGTAAAAAACGAATCGGCCTATATCGAATCTCCCATTCCTCAAAAAGAAAAATGTAAAAAGCTGTTGTATACGTAATGTTTCAGTCTGGTTTTAGACCCCATCATAGCACTGAGACTGCCACCGTGAAGGTGGTAAATTACCTTTTAATGGCGTCAAACCAAGGCTTTGCATCTGTCCTCGTGCTCGTAGACCTTAGTGCTGCTTTTGACACCATCGATCACCATTCTTTTGGAGAGATTAGAAACCCTAATTGGTCTACATGGACAAGTTCTTGCCTGGTTTAGATCTTATCTGTCGGAATGATATCAGTACGTCTCTGTGGATGGTATGTTCTCTGACAAATCAATTGTACGTTTAGGCGTTCCTCAAGGTTCCGTTTTAGTACCGCTATTGTTTTCACTATTATATTCTACCTCTTGGTGATGTCATTCGGAAACACAATGTTAACTTTCACTGCTATGCAGAATATTTCAAGGACAGCTTTTTCCTATCTTTGTAACATTGCAAAAATCTCAAACTTAATAAAAAATAACGCAGAAAAACTAATCCATGCTTTTGTCACTTCTAGATTAGACTACTGCAATGCTCTGCTCTTCGGCTACCCGGATAAAGCACTAAATATATTTCAGTTAGTGATAAACACGGCTGCTAGAATCCTGACTAAAACCCCAAAATGTAATCATATTACTCCAGTGCTAGCCTCTCTACATTGGCTTCTTTTTACGGCTAGGGCTGATTTCCAAGATGGCATAGCAGTCAGGCGTCTTTGTCTTCGTCGTGTCTTGTGTGTGTAAATATATATTTTCTTTGCATGTATTTTGTTTTTGTTTTAAACCTCAACTCCAACATACTCTCCTGCAACCCGCCTCATCCAATGTGGTATGGATCTGCTATTTTCTTTACTTTAGAACCGGAACCCCCAACAGAAGCTAGTCAGCTAGCCACTGCGAGCGGTCATCAGCTAACCTTTAGCACAGCACGATTCAACCCAGAGCTTACCGGACTAATTTTCCCCACATCTCCGGATTCCTACTGCAAGCTCTGAACCTTTTCACCTGGATCATCGCAGCTAGCTAGCTGCTATCCGAGTGGCTACTCCTGGCTAACGTCTCTGTCCCGAAGCAAGCACTAATTAGCCTGGAGCTAGCCTATGCTAGGCCTATCTTCCGGCTAGCTGAAGAGGTCCATCAGCCACTCCTTGAGCTACAATACCTATTTTGCCAATTGGCCTGGACCCCTTTTACTGCTGATACGGAGCCCCGCAGATCCTTCACAACTGGTCTACCGTCATAATCTGCCCGATGGGGTTCTCAACAGGCTCCTCCATCGTGACATCCCCTGAATGCCCATCTGCTAGCCGCGGCCCACTAGCTGTCTAGAGCATATCGAACTGTTAGCTGAAGAGGTCCATCAGCCAATTATCTTTGGCTACAATACCTCTTTTGCCAATTGGCCTGGACCCTTTTACTAAACGGAGCCCTGCTGATCCATCACGACTGGTCTGCCGATGTAACCGATCGAGGGGGCTACAACTGACTCTTCCGTCGCGACATCCCCCTACGGCCCTTCTGCTAGCCTGCTATGCCCGGCCCGCAAGCTGTCTCAATATGCCTTGTCCATTTCTGTTTTGGTTAGTGATTGTCTTATTTCACTGTAGAGCCTCCAGCCCTGCTCAATTTTCCTTAGCTAACCCTTTTGTTCCATCTCCCACACATGCGGTGACTTCACCTGGTTTAAATGGTGTCGCTAGAGACAGTACCTCTTATCATCACTCGATGCCTAGGTTTACTTCCACTGTATTCACATCCTACCATACCCTTATCTGTACGTTATGCCTTGAATCTATTCTTCTGTGCCCAGAAACCTGCTCCTTTTACTCTGTTCCGAACACACTAGACGACCAGGTCTTATAGCCTTTAGTCGTACCCTTATCCTACTCCTCCTCTGTTCCTCTGGTGATGTAGAGGTTAATCCAGGCCCTGCAGTGCCTAGCTCCACTACCATTCCCCAGGCGCTCTCATTTGTTGACTTCTGTAACCGTAAAAGCCTTGGTTTCATGCATGTTAACATTAGAAGCCCCCTCCCTAAGTTTTTTTATTCACTGCTTTAGCACACTCTGCCAACCCAGATGTCTTAGCCATGTCTGAATCCTGAATCCTGAATCCTGGCTTAGGAAGGCCACCCTGAAATTTCCATCCCTAACTATAACATTTTCTGACAAGATAGAACTGCCAAAGGCGGTGGAGTTAGCCTGCAGAGTTCTGTCATACTATCCAGGTCTGTGCCCAAACAATTTTAGCTTCTACTTTTAAAAATCCACCTTCCCAGAAACAAGTCTCTCACCATTGACCCTTGCTATAGAGCACCTTCTGCCCCCAGCTGTGCCCTGGATACCATATGTGAATTGATTGCCCCCCATCTATCGTCAGAGCTCGTACTGTTAGGTGACCTAAACCAGGACATGCTTAACACCCCGGCCGTCCTACAATCTAAACTAGATGCTCTCAATCTCACACAAATGATCAATGAACCTACCAGTACAACCCCAAATCCGTAAACACGGGCACCCTCATAGATATCATCCTAACCAACCTGCCCTCCAAATACACCTCTGCTGTCTTAAACCAGGATCTCAGTGGTCACTGCCTCATTTCCTGTGTCCGTAATGGGTTTGCGGTCAAACGACCACCCCTCGTCACTGTCAAATGCCCCCTAAAACACTTCAGCGAGCAGGCCTTTCTAATTAACCTGGCCCGGGTATCCTGGAAGGATATTGACCTCATCCCACCAGTAGAGGATGCCTGGTTATTCTTTAAAAGTGCTTTCCTCACCATCTTAAATAAGCATGCCCCATTCAAAAAAATGTTGAACCAGGAACAGATATAGCCCTTGGTTCACTCCAGACCTGACTGCCCTTGACCAGCACAAAAACATCCTGTGGCGTATTGCATTTGCATCGAATAGCCCCCGCGACATGCAACTTTTCAGGGAAGTTAGGAACCAATATACACAGGCAGTTAGGAAAGCAAAGGCTAGCTTTTTCAAATAGAAACTTGCATCCTGCAGCACAAACTCCAAAAAGTTCTGGGACACTGTAAAGTACATGGAGAATAAGAGCACCTCCTCCCAGCTGCCCACTGCACTGAGGCTAGGAAACACTGTCACCACCGATAAATCCACTATAATCGAGAATTTCAATAAGCATTTTTCTACGGCTGGCCATGCTTTCCACCTGGCTACCACTACAACAGCCCTGCACCCCCCACAGCAACTTGCCCAATCCTCCCCCATTTCTCCTTCACCCAAATCCAGATAGCCGATGTTCTGAAAAAGCTGCAAAATCTCGACCCCTACCAATCAGCCGGGCGAGACAATCTGGACCCTCTCTTTCTAAAATTAACTGCCGCAATTGTTGCAAACTCTATTACTAGCCTGTTCACCCTCTCTTTTGTATCTTCTGAGATCCCCAAAGATTGGAAAGCTGCCGCGGTCATCCCCCTCTTCAAAGTGGGAGACACTCTAGACCCAAACTGTTACAGAACTATATCTATCCTACCCTGCCTTTCTAAGGTCTTCGAGAGCCAAGTTAACAAACAGATCACTGACTATTTTGAATCCCACCGTACCTTCTCCGCTATGCAACCCTCCAACACTCCACTCAGCAAATTGGATGCAGTCTATTACAGTGCCATCCATTTAGCACGCGCTCCAGCAGGTATGTTTCACTGGTCACGCCCAAAGCCAATTCCTACTTTGGCTGCCTTTCCTTCCAATTCTCTGCTGTCAATGACTGGAACGAATTGCAAAAATCACTGAAGCTGGAGACTCATATCTCCCTTTCTAACTTTAAGCACCAGCTCTCAGAGCAGCTCACAGATCACTGCACCTGTACATAGCCCATCTGTAAATCACCCATCTAACTACCTCATCCCCTTACTGTTATTTTGTTTTTGCTCCTTTGCACCCCAGTATCTTTACTTGCACATTCATCTTATGCACATCTTTCACTCCAGTGTTTATTGCTAAATTGTAATTATTTCACCACTATGGCCTATTTATTGCCTTACCTCCTTATCTTACCTCATTTGCATACACTGTATATAGATTTTTCTATTGTTATTGACTGTATGTTTGTTTATTCCATGTGTAACTCTGTTGTTGTTTGTGTCAAACTGCTTTGCTTTATCTTGGCCAGGTTGCAGTTGTAAAGGAGAAATTGTTCTCAATGGGCCTACCTGGTTAAATAAGGGTGAAATAAAAATAAATAAATTATAAACATTTCAAGGTTTTACTGCTAACCAACAAAGCATTACATACCTATGAACATACCTACATACCTCCTACCTATGAACAGCAAGGCACGGAAGTGAGGAACCGCCCTTGCTGTTTCTGCCTGGCCGGCAGAAACTCCACTGGGATTCTCTGCCTCTGACCCTATTATGGGGGCTGAGTCACTGGCTTACTAGTGCTCTTCCATGCCATCCATATGAGGGGTACGTCACTTGATTGGATTGAGTCACAGACGTGATCTTCCTGTCCGGTTCTGCTCCCTCTCAGGCTTGTGCGGTGGAGGAGATCTTCATGGGCTATACTCAGCCTTGTCTCAGGGTAATAAGTTGTTTGTCTTTTGATATCCCTCTAGTGGTGTGGGGGCTGTGCTTTGGCATAGTGGGTGGGGATATATCCTTCCTGATTGTCCCTGTCCAGGAGTATCATCGGACGGGGCCACAGGGTCCCTCGACCCATCCCGTCTCCAGTATCTATGCTGCAATTATCTTTGTGCCGGGGGGCTAGGGTCAGTCTTTTATATCTGGTGTCCTGTGTAAATTACAGTATGCTCCCTCTAATTCTCTCCCTCTCTCATTCCCCTCCCAGAAGACCTGAGCCCTAGGATCATGCCTCAGGATGACCTGGCCTGATGACCCCTGCTTGTCCCCAGTCCAACTGGTCATTCTGCTGCTCCAGTTTCAACTGTTTTGTCTGCTGCTAGGGAACCCTGACCCTGATCTCTACCGCACCTGCTGTCTCGACCTCTGAATGCTCGTCTATGGAAAGCCAACTGACGTTTACTCCTGAGGTGCTGACCTGTTGCAGCCTTTACAACTACTGATTATTATTTGACCCTGCTGGTCATCTATGAACGTTTGAATATCTTGAACAATCTGGCCTTAAATGGCCATGTACTCTTATAATCTCCACTCGGCACAGCCAGAAGAGGACTGGCAACCCCTCAGAGCCTGGTTCCTCAGAGCCTTGTTTCTTATTGGGTTCCTGCCTTTATAGGGAGTTTGTCCTAGCCACCGTGCTTCTACATGTGCATTGCTTGCTATTTGAGGTTGTAGGCTGAGTTTCTGTGCAGCACTTTGTGATATCTGCTGATGTAAAAAGGGCTTTATAAATACATTTGATTGACTAAAGATCTGGGTTCGATCCCGGGCTGTGTCACAGCCGGCCGTGACCGGGTGACCCATGAGTTGGCGCACAATTGGCCCAGCGCCATCTGGGTTAGGGGAGGGTTTGGCCTGCTGGGATGTCCTTTGTCCCATCGCGCTGTAGCAACTCCTGTGCGGCCCGGGTGCATGCACTCTGACACGGTTGCCAGTTGGACAGTATTTCCTCTGACACATTGGTGTGGCTGGCTTCGGGGGTTAAGAGAGCAGTGTGTCAAGAAACAGAGCGGCTTGGCAGGGTCGTGTTTCTGGCTCTCAACCTTCACCTCTCCATACAGGAGTTGCAGCGATGGGACAAGACCATAACTACCAATTGGATATTGCAAAATTGGGGAGTAAAAGGGGTCAAATATATATATACATATATGTAAAAAAATATTTTAAGTATTTCAGTAGATTTAGTTTTTGTGTGGCTTAATTTGTCACACCTTTTTGCAACAGTAGGCCTACACATTTTTTTCATAATGAATTTAATATTTTGTTGAGCCTACATTACACAATTTTATTTATAATGCATTCAATACAAGACTTCACTTTTTCATGTACATTACACAATTTCTTTCATAATGCATTTTATACAAAGATATGTCTAATTTTACGAGGGTTGCCAGATTGATATCGGTAAAACTATTTGATTGTGGAATGGGGATACATGTTTATAATGGGAAATTATAATACACACCATAATACACACATGCACAAAAACACTTACACGTATATACACACACACTCACTTTGTTTGTATTATAGCCAACTCTTTTGTACTTTTGTATTAATTATTTTGAATAAAATATTTGTATCTAGTTCTTTAAATGTTTGTAGTTTGCAGGTTTTAGTAATTAATATGGTTGTTCAGTCGTAAATCTCTGCTTGACTTAGCTTTTGGTATATTTGGCATTTTTATATATATTCTGTATTTCCACTGAAGAAAGCAATAATTCATCAACACACTACTGTAAATAAATGGACACTACCGGTTACAAAACGGAAATTGCTCCCCGTAAATAAATCGTGAGAAATGCTCAGTCTGAAGTCATTCGGCTATGGATTTCACAACCCTATAATAATTAAACAAGTTTTATCACCTTTAAAAGGGTTTATTTACAACCTATGGGGTATAAGAGGTTGGGAATAGTGACATAGGAAAGTCTGACAATTAAATACCCTAACCCTAAGCTTTGTTCAAAGTCAGCAACAATTTCCAGTGAGAAATGCTCTGTCTGAAGCCATTCAGCTATGGGTTTTAAATCAAATCAAATTGTATTGGTCACATACACATGTTTAGCAGATGTTATTGCGGGTGTAGTGAAATTATTGTGTTCTGGGCTCCAACAGTGCAGTAACATCTAACAACTAATATTTTACAATTTCACAACAATACACACAAATCTAAAGTAAAGGCATGGAACTAAGAATATATAAATATTTGGATGAGCAACGTCGGAGTGGCATAGACTAAAATACAGTAGAATAGAATACAGTATATACATATGAAATGAGTAAAGTAAAATATGTGAACATAATTAAAGTGACTAGTGTTCCATTATTAAAGTGGCCAATGATTTCAAGTCTATGTATATAGGGCAGCAGCCTCTTTGTGTTAGTGTTGGCTGTTTAACAGTCTGATGGCCTTGACATAAAAGCTGTTTTTCAGTCGGTCCTAGCTTTGATGCACCTGTACTGACCTCGCTTTCTGGATGGTAGTCGGGTGAACAGGCAGTGGCTCAGGTGGTTGTTGTCCTTGATCATCTTTTTGGCCTTCCTGTGACATCGGGTGCTTTAATGTAGGTGTCCTGGAGGGCAGGTAGTTTGCCCCCGGTGATGCGTTGTGCAGACCGCACCACCCTCTGGACAGCCCTGCGGTTGCGGGCAGTGCAGTTGCTGTACCAGGCGGTGAAACAGCCCGACAGGATGCTCTCAATTGTGCATTTGTATAAGTTTGTGAGGGTTCACGGCCCTATAATAATGACAAGTTATATCAACTTAAAAAGGGTTCATTTACAACCTCTGGGGTATAACATGTTGGGCAAAGTGGTATAGGAGATTCTGACATACAACCCCTAACTTGAGTTTAGTCTTCGCCAATGAGAATCAAGAGGGGCCTAGCTTCGTCCTTCATGACCGGGAAAGTTCTTGATTCTAGGCCGTAGAAAATCCTACATCCATCTCATTAGATCAGAACAGATCAGAAAAAGGATAGTTGTGTTTTGCTGCATAAATCACTTACATATAATGTGGATCATTGTCAGGTTATTAGATGTAGAAGTTTCAGTAACGACAGAACACCATGGTTGTAATAACACGTTAAACTTGTAGTTTGAAAATGTGCAGAATGTGTTTGTTTTGGGTCCACACTGGTAAGTTAACTTGTGTAAATTAGACAATCACAGAGGATTTTCTTCTGAATAACTGGTCAGGGCGTAACACTTTTTCATTCAGCTTCAGGCAACTTTGATGCACTGTAAGGCTTGATCACACCTGTAGTGACTGCTTCTGTCACACCCATTTTTGCTTATCCATTGTACACTAGTTATATCAATGTAATTACACCCAACACAATGTTTTAGAACAGAATGCTTCCCACCACTAGATCACATAACTAGATGTGAGCTGGACGTGGTCCCATCGCTGCCACCAATGTAGTGGAATAAAGTGAAAGCTGCAACAAGGTCTTTAACCAGGGCTCATACGTGGCGAGGTGAGGTCTAACGGCAATCGCTTAGCAGGCCACGGGCAGAGGCAGTAGGCCTACAATGCTGGCATTGGCCTTGCTACAATAACCAATGTATATAACATGATTGACACGACCGTATTAATCATCATGGAACGGCCTTGGAAGTGCCATAAGTGGAAGCCAACCTAATTCATTATTTTACATTAACCCGTTACATCTATTGATATGGCTTAATTGATCATAGTCCAGACTCGTTATAGATGCAAATACCATGTCGTTGCACCAGGGGAATTTAAACCAAACAGATATTGTTTTGCAGGGCATCCTTTTCCCCCCACATTTATAGATGAATTAATTTCACCTCATGAAAATGTATCATCATTTCCCAATCAAATACCTTCATCGATACCACACAAAAAAACAGACAAATACAGCTTTTTACGCCAATCTGTCAATCTTCATACAATCCGACAATAGCACAGTATTAAGCAAAAACGAGCATATAAAACAGCATTTGCATATACAGTACAAGTCAAAAGTTTGGACACACCTACTCATTCCAGGGTTTTTCTTTATTTTTACTATTTTTATTTTTACTATTTTCTACATTGTGGAATAATAGTGAAGACATAGTGGTTAGTGTTGGGCCAGCAACCGAAAGGTTGCTAGATCGAATCCCCGAGCTGACAAGGTAAAAATCTGTCATTCTGCCCCTGAACAAGGCAGTTAACCCACTGTTCCTAAGCTGCCATTGTAAATAAGAATGTGTTCTTAACTGACTTACCTAGTTAACAGCTACAATCATTGGATAAACTGTATCCATCAAGCTGGCCTTGATCAAACCAGTAACTTGCCCCTCACTATAGCTGCACATCTGGCATACTTATAGTGGTCTTCTCCCCATCTGCCACCACCAGCTCTAGGGATGGTGCCAGGTTTACTCCAGACGTGGCATTTAAGCAAAATAGCTCACTCTTGGTTTCATCAAACCAGAGAATCTTGTTTCTCATGGTCTGAGTCCTTTTGGTGCCTTTTGGCAAACTCCAAGCAGGCTGTCATGCTTTTACTGACAAGTGTCTTCCGTCTGGCCACTCTACCTGATTGGTGAAGTGCTGCAGAGATGGTTGCCCTTCTGGAAGGTTATCCCATCTCCACAGAGGGACTCTGGAGCACTGTCAGACTAACCATCGGGTTCTTGGTCACCTCCTGACCAAGGCCCTTCTCCCCCGATTTCTCAGTTTGGTCGGGCGGCCAGCTCTAGGAAGAGTCTTGGTGGTTCCAAACTTCCTCCATTTAAGAATGATGAGGCCATTGTGTTCTTGGGGACATTCAATGCTGCAGAAATATTTTGGTACCGTTCCCCAGATCTGTGCCTTGACACTATCATGTCTCGGGAGCTCTACGGACAATTTCTTCAACCTCATGGCTTGGTTTTTGCTCTGACATGTACTGTCAACTGTGGGACCTTATATAGACAGGTGTGTGCCTTTCCAAATCATGTCCAATCATTTGAATTTACCACAGGTACACTCCAATCAAGTTGAAGAAAAATCCCAAGGATGATCAATGTAAACAGGATCCACCGGAGCTCAATTTCGAGTCTCACAGCAAAAGGTCTGAATACTTACGTAAATTCAATTTGATTTGAATAAGGCATTTATTTTTTGCAAAAAAAAATTTAAACAGTTTTTGGCTTTGTCATTATGGGGTGTTGTGTGTAGATTGATGAGGGAAATGTTGTATTTAAATCAATTTTAGTGTAAGGCTGTAACGTAACAAAATGTGGAAAAAGTCAAGGTGTCTGAATACTTTCCGAATGCACTGTATGTGGTTAGCTGATACTTACTAAATATCTAACCAAGGTGTTGTAAGATTTGTCAATCATCAGCAAGGTCGAAGCATAGGAACGCAGCAAATCCTTCAAACACTAGAAAATGTGCACACACATGGTCTACAATTTGCATTGCGTTAAGGCAGGACTTTCCAAACTCGGTACCCCAAGGAGTGCACGTGATCATCAAGCTGAGTAGTTGTTTTGCATAAAAGTTTGGGAAATGCCAACTTTTGTAGCCTCCTCAAAACCCTTTGGATGAGAAAGCATGAGGTTCCGCCCCTCTGACATTCTCCGTGGGTCTTGAGAGGATTAAAGGAATATGCAATTGAGATTCTCCCAGTAACATTCTCATTCCAAGTTGTTTTTATAAATACCAACTTTTGTAGGAAAACTGGAGCACGTTTTTGGGTATATTTTGTACATCCGCAACATTTATGAATGAGGCCCCAGGTGAGGTAAATGTGCACTGAGCAGCTTAGTCATGTGTTGATGGGAAGGGTTCTGCACTGAGATGTTCTGAAATGCATGTAGACTTGGTTATCTTATCAGGAGGGGAAAAGTGTGTTGATAGTTGCGGTTTGTCATAACAATGAAGACAAAACCACTCAAGGAAGTGAAAGACACCCCTTTGCAATTCAAAGATACAAAACAATTCTCAAAAAAAGAATGCGGTATTTTGGACACAGTAATTGCAGCATACTGCACTTTTTTGTAAGTGATGTTCGACACAGTTTAACCGCAGAACTTGTTATAACCCAATCAAAACCATGTTTAAAACTTTTGAATTTCCATATTACTTAAAAAACAGCCAAGTGCTCCCCCATGAGGATTCACTGAGAACACACAATGGAAACGAGTAATGTACCTATATACTGTAGACAAACATTGTATGTACCATATTAATGCCAACATTGACCTGTTAATAACCCCATACAACACAAAAACATCTGGGTTTATATGGCGTAAGAATGAAGTCTTATCGCAAATGACAAAACTGTGCATAGGGTTTAGATCACTTTATTTTTCAAACAAATGAGATGTTAAACACTGAACAAATAAAGATGTCCCAGTCAAACTGACCAGATCCACATCAATCATCTTTAGCATTTCGTTATTGCGAGCTGTGTTCGAGTGATGCCTCATTGTCTGCAATTTACCCATTCTGGATCAGTGTTCACTAAGGACCACTGCTTAGGAAAAAAAGATGGTGCATAGTCCAGCATCATCAGACATGGAATTGCCACACATAAACCTAGTTCCAAGGACAGGAGTGTTATGCGAAAGCGAATCCAGATTTGACATCAAAAAGGCACATTGGTAGGGATGAATGTAGCGGCGCACAGTCTGACCTTACCCCCATCTGAAGTCATGTCATATGTGGAGAACCGTGGCAAGACGAGAACAAAAATTTTAAAAACTACTTCTCCAAATTGTCACATGGAAACCGTGAAGAATGTGCTCTCTTAAGTTTGTAGTTTTCAACAAAATAGCAAAAGAAACGACACTTGTCATTTACCATCACGCACGCTTCTCAATGAGTAGAACATTCCTGAAATACAAACCCGTGAAAGATTGGAGGAAAATTGAGAAAAAAAATTATGTGGACCTTGCAGGTGTTTTGTTTGTATCTACACATACCTTAATGTAAATGATGAAATTACAGAAGATGCCTGCCTCTAAACGAAATACAAAGCTCTCATTTCTGTATATTCATTAAGGCTGTTCAACTCTGAAAGTCTCGTGATTCAATTTCATAAGCCAAAACGATAGCTAACAGGGATTTTAACAAGTATAGTTCCAGCATACAAACATTTCCTTATCCTCACAGTTGTATTAGTACCCTCTGTTTCAACATTTTCTGCCTGGGTGAGGATTGTTGGGGAATAAGTAAATGGAAAAACAAAGATAACTTCTGAAATAATTTGTTGATTGAACAAAAGGAGGCACATTTTTTTGTTAAACTTCCTCCGGAAAGAAACACTCGATGGAATGTGTACATCAGAACAGAGTGGTGAGGAGAGAAGATGAGGGGTGGAGTATGGAATGTTGGATCGCTAACATGTATCGGCCAACCAAAAACAAAATAATGTGTAAAACAATGTTATGCCTCTTTTGCATTGCAGAACAGGTCAACAGTATGTGATGCAAACAGAAAAGCTCTACAGGTTTTGCACATCGTTTCCATAAACCTAAAAAAAAAAAAAATGAAAAAGGTCAAATAAATAGATGCATACATGATAAGAAATTGTATAATTTATTTTTGTATATGTCACATAAAGCTTCTTGTAACTCCCAAATAGGTGTCAGTACTCCACTCGCTGGACACGTTCGGCTTTAACTGTGCTAGATGAACGCTTTCAACACCCTCTGAGCACATAACTGGAAAGGTAAACTCCAGCCAACCCTACACTAGAACCCTAGTTTGCAATTAATTGTTAGTAGCAGCACTCTGCAAACGGGCACATCTTTCCTGCAACTTTTTATTTTTGAAAAACAGAACTGAAAGCCCTTTAACAAACTTGGGACAGACACCCCATCTCAGTCTAGGCAAATATATGGCAGGATATTCAGTTTGCTCTCGTCCCCATGTGGGTCCAACGATATACACTCCGTCCAGTCGAACCAAGTGCCCTTGGTGTCGTAACAACCATTTACCCCTTGCCAGTGCTCCGTATGTACTCTGTGGAGGTCCTTGTCGGTCACCTCTCGGCTCACTCCAGGTGTGTCCGTTACCGAGCTGTCCAGCTGCAAGACATGGACTCCTCGCCTCGCCTCCCTGAGATCACTCTCCTCCCGTTTCAGGTATTCTGACATGAAAAAGTGTGCGCCGGGGGCCTGGACCCTCGAGGATGTGAGCACGTTGCTCTGAAGGTTTAGGTAGGACTGGATGATCTCGTTTCGGGACAGCTCTTTCCAGTTAGTCTGTTGGAAGGGGCTAGGGGTGGGAGCAGGAGGCTGCTGTGGATGCAGATCAGTTCTCTGCTGGGGCTTAGGGGGAGGTGGCATTGGGGGTTCCTCCACCTGACAGGGTTCTTTATGTACCATGGACTTGATCTGTCCAGTCACAGGGTCAAACGTTAGCCTGCGTTCTTTTAACCTCACAGGCTTTGTTTTGTCCTCTATGTCCTGCCCCTGCAGGTTGACAGAGTAGTCCCTGGACCTGTACTTCTTCCTCTTTTTGCGGTCCGAGCTGGAGGCAGAGACTTCTGCCTCAGCCTTCACCACCACTACAGAGGGGGTGGGTCTGTGGAGTTCCGCGCACTCAGAGTTTTGTGGGGCGGGATGGGTGGTGGGAAGGAAGACAGGCGGGGGTTCCAGTGTTCCAGTGCTGTGTGGGGGATTGGTGGTGGCCTCTGAGGAGCCAGGCCAGTGCAGTGAGGCCCTATGGGCAGGGGGTGGCGGCCCATTCACATGAGACACTTGGGCTGGGGACGTTAAAGGCTGGGACGAAGGCAAGCGAGGACTCCGAGCTGGGCTTGGGATAGTCCCTTTTGGTGCATATGTTGAAGAGTGCTTGGACATAGTCTCTTGCTTCATAGTCCGTGGACTTGAAAGGCAGCGGGGGCTTTTGGTCAGATATTGCCCCCTCCTCCTTCGTCCAGCCTTGCTTGCTGCTGCAACACAGCAGTCTTGAGTAAAGAGGAAGTGCTAGGTAGTTTGGCGAGGCCCGGGGAGCTGGGGTGAGGTTTGACAGCATTGACAGGGATTCTACTGTGTTTTTCATTCTCAATGTGCTCTGTCCGGGCCCTGTCTGGCGAAGGTGTAGCCTCTAGGTCTTGGGGAGCCTCAGGGTTACCTGCAATCCCATTTGTGGGAGGTGGCGACAGAGTGAAGTTGTGCATCTGCTCGTTGGGGGACATCTTGGAGGTTTTGGCCGGTAAGTGCACACTGTCCTTTTGCTCCCCTCTACGCTTCCTGCTGCTTGACTTCTCCGCTTTGGGCGAGTAGGTGTTGTGGACGTCATTTCTGGTTTTGACCTCTTGGACACCTTTGCCTGCCAGGGATACGTCAGGGGGTGGAACGTCAGTCCAACAGGGGTGGGCACTGCCATTGGCAGAGCTCGAGACACTTACTGCCCCCCGCGATGGAGTCTCATTTTGCCCTGGGTCGATCAATTTCTGCCAGCTCCGCAAAAGCTTCTTGGCACGCTTGGCAAGGTCTTTATCCTTGGTCTTCTTCCTCACGTCATTGATCAGTTTCCCCAATCGGGTTTCCTAAATTGGTAATTCAAATAAAAAGTTGTTAAAGGGATACTTTTGAATTTTGGCAATGAGGCCCAGAGTCAGATGAACTTGTGGATCCCATTTCTATGTCTATGTGTCCAGTATAAAGGAGGTTGGAGGTAGTTCACAAGCCAATATTAGCTAAATAGATCATTAAAGGCTAAGTTACCAAAATCCCAAGTGATCGTTTTAAGAATACCAAAATCGTTGTCACAGGCAACAATTAAAGCACTTAAAAAGCTTTGGGTCTTACCTCAAGTGCCTCTTTGGTGATAGGGAATTTCTCCAAGTATGTGATAACTTCTAATACTGCCACCATATTGTGAATCTGCTGGAAGGAGCAAAAGAGATGATCAGAACACAGATTTTCAGCAAATAGTTACTAAGCTAGTTAGCTGTTACTTCTAAGTACGCAACAGTTGGCTTGCTGGCTGGCCTATTACCTTCCTAGAGATAAACGATATGCTGGCTATTAACTGTCTAACAAGCAGTCTATCAATTATTTAAAAACAGTGCTCACCAAACGAGTCAAGATCAAAGTCAAAACGCAAGCTGAGATTCTTTCCAAACATGACTTAAACATAAGCCTGTGCAACATGAACCTATTAAAAACAGTTTTGTAGCAATGAGGTTTGGGCAGTAGGGTACAGGCCCAATACATTATCAGTGTATATTGGCTATGCTTGAATTGACCTGCCAGTGCTGTTCTCAGACCTCTCAGATTTTGAAATTATATTAACTCATTTGAGGTACATAATCAAACTGGTAACAGAATTTGCACAGCTGAGCATAATAATTAGCATTTTAAAATTGCACTGGACTGATGGCCTTCGTCTGATGGTCAGAGGGGGAGGAAGAGAGCACAGCAGCAAGGCTGCCTCACCGTCCTGCCTCGCTCCCTCCCGCTGAGGAAAGGGGACATCGTATTCCAGCTAACGGCAAACCTAATTTCTGCATCATGCACCAAATCATGTTGTTACTCCTATGACCAGAGAAAGTGAACCGAAACACTTTGCTACTCAATCATTACAGCTGCAGTGCTGGTTGTAGCATGAGTGGAAGTAGAGAGAATGTTAAAAACTTTTATAAGCCCTAAAATGCACAAAGTGCTGATTGACAGTGCTGAATAACAATTTAAACATGAACTCACTCAAAACCATACTGTATTTGTTGATTCGCTCTAGTCATGGTTTTAAAAGTTTTTAAAATCTTACACTATCAACTTTGCTGTGCGCTCTAGACTTATTTCTAGAGTCTATGGCACAAACAAACTGCAGACATGGTGATCTGAGCTGATTGGCCAGCGGTAGGCCTAAAGGTGCACTTGGTTTTACCTCTGGGCCTGCCAGGTAGGTGGAGTTCAACCTTCAGACACATGAAATGGTTCAAAATGGGAAGACCTTCCCTTCCCGGCACTAGGGCTTCTGAATAAAGTGCACATATCGCCAACAGCGTGAAACAAATGACAAAAATAGGAACGTAAGGCTTTATCGTTGGGTTTTTTACAGAAATGTTTGGTGCTCGACAAGGAATGACTTGGAGATGGACCAGTTGATCACCCAGTTGGTGACCACTGGTTTAAAACATGTTAGCTAGCAGCCAGCTAGCAGCTCGTTGCATATATAAAACTTAAGTATCGGTATCCATAAGAAACAGTGAATAGGACACCCTGTGACAATACAATAATAACTACACTCATAAGCAATAGAATGGTCAAAGTCTTCGACTTGATACAAAAACAGGGTTTATTAAAAATAGACACGCAAACAAATACATGTTTCAGTTTAATACAATACACAAAAAAACAAGATATCAATAATGGCTGTTGATGCAGAAAAGGCTTAAGACAGTCTTGAATGGCCTTTTCTATTCAAAACTTTGGAAGCTTGCAGCTTTCCAGCTGAACTAAATGTAAGAAAAACATTATATAAATGTCCTAAAGCAAAAATATACAGAAATACATTATCGGAGAAAATTGCTTCATAGAATTGGCACAATAATTTTGCTGGCTCAACTGTTCGAGAACTATGGTTTATAATGAACTAAGCTTTATAATGTTAAATAATGTGACCGGTGAAAGAGCGCAACCTGCTTTATCTCCTAATGTATTGCACAAGTTGGCTGCAGGTATTTAATTAAGTAGCTACAAATATGAACATTTATTGAAAAACTTCAAATAAATAGGTTTGAGCGGTACAGAAATACCATCCTCTGGCCATTTCCAAATACCACGGTATATGATCGATCTCATATACATCTTTCTGTGACATTGGGATCAAAATGTTTTGAGTTATTCATTTTTAAGCAGTTCCACGTGTACTTAAATGAATATATTCAAATTAGCCCATAGGCCTAGGACTATACATCCTTTAAGCAGGGTTCATCCAGGCATTGGCAAGTCAAATTCAGGGAGTTTTTCAAGCATTTAATTGTTATTTTCAAAGACCTCAATGTTATACAATTGTGCAGCAGTTAGCCTAGCAGTTAAGAGCATTGGGACAGTAAACAAAAGGTTCCTGGTTTGAATACCCAGAGCCGACTAGGTGAAAAACCTGTCAATGTGCCCTAAAAAAAAAAGAAGGTAACTACCACTAGCATTTTAGGCATTGTGAAAGCATTGATTTTCTCATTATTATGTTTAAAATGTGAGAACCTAATACAGACGATAATAAGCGCAGAGCTGTTGACAGACGTTCAGGTTTCTTCTTGTGGTGGTGGTCGTCGTCAAAGTGGTTTCCACAGGTCGCAAAAATAAACAATTGCATGTAAAAGTCTTGGAAAATAAAGCTTGGCATATTCTCAGTGCTTCATTGACATTTCAGATATGTTTAATTTGTGAGAAATCTTTGAAAATGTATGATTCTGAGTAACATGAAAAGCATATACTAAAATACAACATGTCATGTCTCAAATCGATATCCATCTTACCTTTATTGCTTTATGTCAAAACTCCAGACGAGCTTCAATACCATACAACACTCCTTCCGTAGTCGCTAACTGCTCTTAAATGCTAGTAAAAATAAATGCATGCTCTTCAACCGATGCTGCCCGCACCCGCCCGCTCGACGAGCATTACTACTCTGGACGGTTCTGAGTTAGAATGTGTTGACAACTACCTAGGTGTCTGGTTAGACATATCTCCTTCCAGACTCACATTAAGAATCTCCAATCCAAAAATACATCTAGAATCAGCTTCCCATTTCGCAACAAAGCATCCTTCACTCATGCTGCCAAACATATCCTCGTAAAACTGACTATCATACCGATCCTTGACTTCGGCGATGTCATTTACAAAATAGCCTCCGACACTCTACTCAGCAAATTAGCTGTAGTCTATCACAGTGCCATCCGTTTTGTCACCAAAGCCCCATATACTACCCACCACTGCGACCAATATGCTTTTGTTGGCTGGCCCTCCCTCAAATTCGTCGCCAAACCCACTGGCTCCAGGTCATCTATAAGTCTTTGCTAGGTAAAGCCCCACCTTATCTCAGCTCACTGGTCACCATAGCAACACCCACCCGATGCACTCACTCCAGCAGGTATATTTCACTGGTCACCCCCAAAGCCAACTCCTCCTTTGGCCGCCTTTCCTTCCAGTTCTCTGCTGCCAATGACTGGAATGAACTGCAAAATTCCCTAAAGCTGGAGACATATCTCCCTCACTATCTTTAAGCATCAGCTGTCAGAGCAGCTTTACCGATCACTGCACCTGTACACAGCCCACCCAACTACCATATCCCCATATTGTTATTTATTTTTGCTCTTTGCACCCCAGTATCTCTACTTGCACATCATCATCTGCACATCTTTCACTCCGGTGTTTAATGCTAAATTGTAATTATTTCGCCACTACGGCCTATTTATTGCCTTACCTCCCCAATATTACTACATTTGCACACACTGTATATAGACTTTTCTATTGTGTTGACTGTATGTGTTTATCCCATGTGTAAATGTGTTTGTGTCGCACTGCTTTGCTTTATCTTGGCCAGGTCGCAGTTGTAAAGGAGAAATTGTTCTCAACCGGCCTACCTGGTTAAATAAAAAGTCCTGCGGATTCGAGAAGAAAGATGACGAGTTCAACAGGCAAAGGAGCCTGTCAGGTAGCCAGTAGCCTTATTTCTTGCACATAATCTCGCCTAGCTGACGTGATGCAAATTTCCAGATTTTTGGCCACTTTTCTCTGGCCTCCATTGATTTAGTCACCCTAATTTTGGCCATCCTATAAGGGGTAAAAAAAAAAAAAACATAAATATCTAGTCTTTATGTACCATATCTATCAAAAAACATTGACACACCTACTCATTCCAGGGATTCTTTATGTTTACTATTTTCTACTTCATAGAATAATAGTGAAGACATGATCTATGAACTAACATTTGGAATCATGTAGTAACCAAAGCGCAAAAAAACTAAATATACTTTATATTCAAAGTAGCCACCCTTTTCCTTGATGACAACTTTGCACCTGGCATTCTCTCAACCAGCTTAATAAAGAATGCTTTTCCAACAGTCTTGAAGGAGTTCCCACATATGCTGAGCACTTGTTGGCTGCTTTTCCTTCACTCTGTGGTCCAACTTACCCCAAACCATCTCAATTGGGTTGAGGTCAGATGATTGTGGAGGCCAGGTCATCTGATGCAGCACTCAATCTCTCTCCTTCTTGGTAAAATAGCCCTGACACAGCCTGGAGGTATGTTTTGGGTCATTCTCCTGTTGAAAAACAAATGATAGTCCCACTAAGCGCAAACTAGATGTGGTGGCATATCGCTGCAGAATGCTGTGGTAGCCATGCTGATTAAGCGTGCTTTGAATTCTAAATAAATCCGTGTCACCAGCAAAGAACCTCCCACACCGTCACACCTCCTCCATGCTTCACGGTGGGAATCGCACATGCGGCGATCATCCCTTCACCGACTCTGCATCTCACAAAGACAGGGTGGTTGGAACCAAACATCTCAAATTTGGACTCATCAGACCAAAGGACAGACTTACACCAGTCTAATGTCCATTGCTCGTGTTTCTTGGCCCAAGCAAGTTTCTTCTTATTGTTGTCCTTTAGTAGTGGTTTCTTTGCAGAAATTCGACCATGAAAGCCTGATTCACGCACTCTCCTCTGAGCAGTTGATGTTGAGATGCGTCTGTTACTTGAACTCTGAAGCATTTATTCATAATATGGACTTGGGTCTTTTACCAAATTAGGGCAATCTTCTGTTTTTCACCCCCATCTTGTCACAACACAACTGACTGGTTCAAACGCATTAAGGAGGAAATAAATTCCACTATTTAACTTTTAAGACACACCTGTTAATTGAAATGCATTCCAGGTGACTACCTCATGGAGTTGGTTGAAAGAATGCCAAGAGTGTGCAAGCTGTCAAGGCAAAGGGTGGCTACTTTTGGTTACTACATGATTCCATGTGTAATTTCATAGTTTTGATGTCTTCACTATTATTCTACAATGTAGAAAATAGTAAAAATAAAGCAAAACCCTGGAATGAGTAGGTGTCCAAACTTTTGACTGGTACACACTACCGTTCAAAGGTTTGGGATCACTTAGAAATGTCCTTGTTTTTGAAGAAAACGATGCACATTTTTTGCCCATTAAAATAACATCAAATTGATCAGAAATACAGTGTAGACACTGTTAATGTTGTAAATTACTATTGTAGCTGGAAACAGCAGATTTTTTATGGAATATCTACATAGGTGTACAGAGGCCCATTATCAACAACCATCACTCTTGTGTTTCAATGGCACGTTGTGTTAGCTAATCCAAGTTTATAATTTTAAAAGGATAATTGATCATTAGAAAACCCTTTTGCAGTTCCTCTGTCCAGTGTGTGTGTTCTTTTGCCCATCTTAATCTTGAATTTTTATTGGCCAGTTTGAGATATGGCTTTTTCTTCATAACTCTGCCTAGAAGGCCAGCACCAGAGTCACCTCTTCACTGTTGACATTGAGACAGTGTTTTAGCGGGTACTATTTAATGAAGCTGCCAGTTGTGAGGCGTATGTTTCTCAAACTAGACACTAATGTACTTGTCCTCTTGCTCAGAGGACAAAGTTAAGTTTTTGAAATTGCTGCCAATATATTTTAAAAAATTTAAAAGGCAGAAATACCTTATTTACATACGTAGTCAGACTCTTTGCTAGGAGAATTAAAAATTGAGCTCAGGTGGATCCTGTTTCCATTGATCATCCTTGAAATGTTTCTACAACTTGATTCAAATCAAATCAAATTTTATTTGTCACACACATGGTTAGCAGATGTTAATGCGAGTGTAGCGAAATGCTTGTGCTTCTAGTTCCGACAATGCAGTGATAACCAACAAGTAATCTAACTAACAATTCCAAAACTACTGTCTTATACACAGTGTAAGGGGATAAGGAATATGTACATAAGGATATATGAATGAGTGATGGTACAGAGCAGCATACAGTAGATGGTATAGAGTACAGTATATACATATGAGATGAGTATGTAGACAAAGTAAACAAAGTGGCATAGTTAAAGTGGCTAGTGACATAAGAATGCAGTCGATGATCTAGAGTACAGTATATACATATGCATATGAGATGAATAATGTAGGGTAAGTAACATTATATAAGGTAGCATTGTTTAAAGTGGCTAGTGATATATTTACATCATTTCCCATCAATTCCCATTATTAAAGTGGCTGGAGTTGGGTCAGTGTCAATGACAGTGTGTTGGCAGCAGCCACTCAATGTTAGTGGTGGCTGTTTAACAGTCCTTGAGATAGACTAGATAGAGGCCTTGAGATAGAAGCTGTTTTTCAGTCTCTCTGTCCCAGCTTTGATGCACCTGTACTGACCTCGCCTTCTGGATGATAGCGGGGTGAACAGGCAGTGGTTCGGGTGGTTGATGTCCTTGATGATCTTTATGGCCTTCCTGTAACATCGGGTGGTGTAGGTGTCCTGGAGGGCAGGTAGTTTGCCCCCGGTGATGCGTTGTGCAGACCTCACTACCCTCTGGAGAGCCTTACGGTTGAGGGCGGAGCAGTTGCCGTACCAGGCGGTGATACAGCCCGCCAGGATGCTCTCGATTGTGCATCTGTAGAAGTTTGTGAGTGCTTTTGGTGACAAGCCGAATTTCTTCAGCCTCATGAGGTTGAAGAGGCGCTGCTGCGCCTTCTTCACGACGCTGTCAGTGTGAGTGGACCAATTCAGTTTGTCTGTGATGTGTATGCCGAGGAACTTAAAACTTGCTACCCTCTCCACTACTGATCCATCGATGTGGATAGGGGGTGTTCCCTCTGCTGTTTCCTGAAGTCCACAATCATCTCCTTAGTTTTGTTGACGTTGAGTGTGAGGTTATTTTCCTGACACCACACTCCGAGGGCCCTCACCTCCTCCCTGTAGGCCGTCTCGTCGTTGTTGGTAATCAAGCCTACCACTGTTGTGTCGTCCGCAAACTTGATGATTGAGTTGGAGCGTGCATGGCCACGCAGTCGTGGGTGAACAGGGAGTACAGGAGAGGGCTCAGAACGCACCCTTGTGGGGCCCCGTGTTGAGGATCAGCGGGGAGGAGATGTTGTTGCCTACCCTCACCACCTGGGGGCGGCCCGTCAGGAAGTCAGAACCCAGTTGCACAGGGCGGGGTCGAGACCCAGGGTCTCGAGCTTGATGACGAGCTTGGAGGGTACTATGGTGTTGAATGCCGAGCTGTAGTCGATGAACAGCATTCTCACATAGGTATTCCTCTTGTCCAGGTGGGTTAGGGCAGTGTGCAGTGTGGTTGAGATTGCATCGTCTGTGGACCTATTTGGGCGGTAAGCAAATTGGAGTGGGTCTAGGGTGTCAGGTAGGGTGGAGGTGATATGGTCCTTGACTAGTCTCTCAAAGCACTTCATGATGACGGAAGTGAGTGCTACGGGGCGGTAGTCGTTTAGCTCAGTTACCTTAGCTTTCTTGGGAACAGGAACAATGGTGGCCCTCTTGAAGCATGTGGGAACAGCAGACTGGTATAGGGATTGATTGAATATGTCCGTAAACACACCGGCCAGCTGGTCTGCGCATGCTCTGAGGGCGCGGCTGGGGATGCCGTCTGGGCCTGCAGCCTTGCGAGGGTTAACACGTTTAAATGTCTTACTCACCTCGGCTGCAGTGAAGGAGAGACCGCATGTTTTCGTTGCAGGCCGTGTCAGTGGCAATGTATTGTCCTCAAAGCGGGCAAAAAAGTTATTTAGTCTGCCTGGGAGCAAGACATCCTGGTCCGTGACTGGGCTGGGTTTCTTCTTGTAGTCCGTGATTGACTGTAGACCCTGCCACATGCCTCTTGTGTCTGATTGGAACTATGGTAAATTCAATTAATTGGACATGATTTGGAAAGGCACACACACCTGTCTATATAAGGTCCCACAGTTGGCAGTGCATGTCAGAGCAAAAACCAAGCCATGAAGTCGAAGGAATTGTCAGTAAAGCTCCGAGACAGGATTGTGTCAAGGGACAGATCTGGGGAAGGTTCTCAAAACAATTCTGCAGCATTGAAGGTCCCAAAGAACACAGTCACATTCTTAAATGGAAGAAGTTTGCAACCACCAACACTCTTCCTAGAGCTGGCCACCCGGCCAAACTGAGCAATCAGGGGAGAAGGGCCTCGATTAGGGAGGTGACCAAGAACCCGATGGTCAGTCTGATAGAGCTCCTCTGGAGATAGGAGAACCTTCCAGAAAAACAACCTTCAGGCTTTTATGGTACAGTGGCCAGATGGAAGTCACTCAAGACAGCCCGCTTGCAGTTTGCCAAAAGGCACCTAAAGGACTCAGACCATGAGAAACAAGATTCTCTGATGAAACCAAGATTGTACTCTTTGGCCTGAATGCCAAGCGATATGTCTGGAGGAAACCTGGCACGATCGATGGTAATTTCAATACACAGTGACAAGCTCCTAAGGCCCATTGTCGTGCCATTCAACCGCCGCCATCACCTCACGTTCCAGCATGACAATGCACAGCCTTATGCCGCAAGGGTCTGTACACAATTCCTGGAAGTTGAAAAGTCCCAGGTCTCCCACACATGCTCAATGGGTGACATGTCTGGTGAGTATGGCCTGCATACTCACCTATTACGTCACCCATTGAGCATGTTTGGGTGGCACTGGATCGACGTGTACGACAGCGTGTTCCAGTTCCCACCAATATCCAGCAATTTCACACAGCCATTGAAAATGAGATGGACAACATTCCACAATCAACAGTCCGATCAACTCTATGCAAAGGAGGTGTGTTGCGCTGCATGAGGCAAATGGTGGTGAATGGATTTCTGATCCACTCCACTTTTATTCCAAGTAATGTGAAATACATAGATTAGGGCCTAATTCATTTTTCAATTAACTGATTTCCTTACATGAACTAACTCAGTCAAATGAAATTGCTGCATTTATATTATTGTTCAGTGTTGTGCATATTGTCACAATGATATGAGACAAGTTTTATCTACTCAATTAACATTATTTTACCCATTAGATTTTTGTCTCAAATTCCCCAAGATATATTGATCAACCCTCCTGCCACCAAGTTGAAATGTAATGGTATTTAACTTCTGGCTTCCCACTGACTGTTTTTGTGCAACCCAATACTAGAATTGAAAGCAACGGGTAGTGTATGTTACCAAATACACCCGCGTTGCTTAAACGCACACAGATAAGGTGGTAGCTACTAACTTACTAACGTTAGCTAAGTTATGCAACAACGTATGACGGGTGAGGAATGGGAGAAAAGTTAAGTGTCAACTTGACGTAAACTAGCTAGGCTAACGCTATTTCGTCTGACATTATTTACCTCAGCGTATCAAAAGTTAAAAACAAGTTAAGTTTGCAGCTAGTTCGCCATCTGGCCAGTTAACATATGGTATTGGTAAACGTGAAAACAACCGCAGTTTGACCTGCGAGAGTTGTGTGACTGGCTAGCTTAGAGGCTGGCCAATGCTAACACTAGCTGGCTAAACACTAACATTACCCTGTTGGGCAGGCTAGCAACTTAGCTAACTTACTAGCTGACGCCCGGTACGTTCGCGTCGCAAGCTTGCTAGCTAGCAAGCGTGCTGTCAACTCACAAGCGTGTATGATTAGCTATCATTTAACAGTGAATAATCGGCATTTCGTTTTTTTAACGAGATGGCAAATATTCGTCCAGATAGCTAGCTACTCACATTGCTACGACTATCGATGGCCTGCAGCAGCCGGTCTCTCATCTGCTGCGGAGTTGCTGAGGCCGTTGTCATTGCCTGTTCGGTGCGATCCGGCAGACGGGGGAGGAATCCTCCAACAACGAATACTGTGGTACTTGTAGACACTCACAGGCCTTTATGGAGATATGCAAGACACTTGAGCAGCATATTTATCTGATGCATTTACGCTTAAAGGTTCGTAAAATGTCACATGGATTCAGAGATGTGTCAGCCGCCTGCTATTGACTCTTGGGCGCTTTGGAAACTCACCACCAGCTGCTGGATCTCAACGGCCTCCTATTGCATTATGGGATGCAATACTTGGCCGTGTCAGAGAGGAAGAGGCGATGCAAGAGGTTTCACCACAGAACAATATGTGGTTTCACTCGGTCCAAAACAAGCCCAATGCGTTTCTAAGGGCGTATTTTGGACCTAAACGTGTCGCTTGCCTGCCTTCCCGCTTTTGGGGCAACGACTCCCATTGTTAGGGAGGAGACATGAGATCAATACAAATGGACTCCTCAGTCCTACACCCTATGCGCTTGTGGAGATCCGAGAAGATTTGACAGTGTAAGCAATATGGTAATTAGCCCCCCAGTGGACGCATCATCATACCCATAAAACCTATCGGTCAAACAAGGAAATGGTTCCAATCGTTTTCCACCATTCATTTGATCCATTGTGGATTTTAGGAACACTTCAAATAAGGGCTATGTTTCATGTAGGCTTTCCCTGGCGTGACGTTTTTGATAACATTAAATCTCTCTCGGACAGGGTGACTTTTATCAATATATTTGGCTCTATTTAGTCTCAGATTTGAAAATGCTAATTTGCATCAAGTAGGCATCATGCAAGACTACAAACCACCGCAAACTCTTCGTGCACCTCATCTCTAGTTGACACCTTTGCTCACGGACGGCATTAGGCAAGATTAAGCGGTCACCTAGGGCGGCAGATTAACGAGGGTGGCATTTTCTGATGCAATAACAACACATAAAACCTCATTTTGCCCCCCTAAAATGTTTTTTTTTTCAACCAGTGGCATATGGGCGTTTTTAAGTAAGCACCGATGCCCACCCGGCAATAAACAGTGGCCACTTAGTCAAAGACAGCATGTTTCTCCGATCAAATAGCCTAACCTAATTGCAAAATAGCGCATCTCCAGGGTGCAAATTAACAGTTGGAATGATACACATCCGTAAAAAAAATTTGTATCCGTGTGATCATAAATCATTTCCCGCAAAAACTGCAGATCATGTTGTATATGGCCCTTTTCTGTAGCCTACAGGCTAGAAATAAAATGTATGACAATGTAATGACATGCATGTTTCTCCGATCAAATAGCCTAACCTAATTGCGCCCAATCAAATAAGAAATACAGCTGGAAGACCATGTCCCTTTTTGGTCAGTGTCAGTGGAGGAAAGGGAGAGCGGAGTGATGTTGAGAGGCGGACCCTCAGCCTACTGAGAGTGACCATCAGATGCAGGCACCATCAGCCCAGTACTTTTAAAATAAAAAAAGCAAATTATTCAAATATATACTCACTCAGTGGTGCTTTACAAGAAATACAACGGATCTATTACCTGCGTGATCATATCGCCTACGTCAAATATATACAGTTGAAGTCGGAAGTTTACATACACCTTAGCCAACTACATTTAAAAACTCAGTTTTTCACAATTCCTGACATTTAATCTGAGTAAAATATTCCCTGTTTTATGTCAGTTAGGATCACCACTTTATTTTAAGAATTTGAAATGTCAGAATTATTTATTTCAGCTTTTATTTCTTTCATCACATTCCCAGTGGGTCAGAAGTTTACATACACTCAATTAGTATTTGGTAGCATTTCCTTTAAATTGTTTAACTTCGGTCAAATGTTTTGGCTAGCCTTCCACAAGCTTCCCACAATAAATTGGGTGAATTTTGGCCCATTCCT
Organism: Oncorhynchus nerka; assembly: GCF_034236695.1. NCBI lineage: Eukaryota > Metazoa > Chordata > Actinopteri > Salmoniformes > Salmonidae > Oncorhynchus > Oncorhynchus nerka. Next base: position 388,611 of record NW_027040459.1, read on the forward strand.
CCTGACAGAGCTGGTGTAACTGAGTCAGGTTTGTAAGGCCTCCTTGCTTGCACACGCTTTTTCAGTTCTGCCCACAAATTTTCTATAGGATTGAGGGCTTTGTGATGGCCACTCCCAATAGCTTGACTTTGTTGTCCTTAAGCCATTCTGCCACAACTCTGGAAGTATGCTTGGGGTCATTGTCCATCTGGAAGACCCATTTGCAACCAAGCTTTTAACTTCCTGATTGATGTCTTGAGATGTTGCTTCAATATATCCACAATTTTCCATCCTCATGACGCCATCTATTTTGTGAAGTGCACCAATCCTTCCTGCAGCAAAGCACCCCCACAACATGATGCTGACACCCCCATGCTTCACTGATGGGATGGTGTTCTTCAGCTTGCAAGCCTCCCCCTTTTTCCTACAAACATAACGATGGTCATTATGGCCAAACAGTTCTATTTTTGTTTCATCAGACCAGAGGACGTTTCTCCAAAAAGAACGATCTTTGTCCTCATGTGCAGTTGCAAACTATAGTCTGGCTTTTTTTATGGTGGTTTTGGAGCAGTGACTTCTTCCTTGCTAAGCGGCCTTTCAGGTTATGTCGATATATAGGTTCTCGTTTTACTGTGGATATAGATACTTTTGTACCTGTTTCCTCAAGCATCTTCACAAGGTCCTTTGCTGCTGTTCTGGGATTGATTTTCACTTTTCACACCAAAGTACCAGCATTTCTAGAAGACAGAACATGTCTCCTTCCTGAGCAGTATGACGGCTGCGTGGTCCCATGGTGTTTATACTTGCGTACTATTGTTTGTACAGATGAACGTGGTACCTTCAGGCGTTTGGAAATTGTTCCCAAGGATGAACCAGACTTGTGGAGGTCTACAATTTTATTTCTGAGGTCTTGGCTGACTTCTTTTGATTTTCCTATGATGTCAAGCAAAGAGGCACTGAGTTTGAAGGTAGGCCTTGAAATACATCCACAGTTACACCTCCAATTGACTCAAATGATGTCAATTAGCCTATCAGAAGCTTCTAAAGCCATGACAATTTTCTGGAATTTTCCAAGTGTCACGATCTTCTAAATGAGCAGACCAAGCAGACCAAGTCTTGCACAAAGTAGATGGCCTAACCGACTTGCCAAAACTATAGTTTGTTAAGAATAAATTTGTGGAGTGGTTGAAAAACGAGTTTTTATGACTCCAACCTAAGTGTATGTAAACTTCCGACTTCAACTGTATATTTTTAAATGGCTCGAACAACAATGCAGTCATTGGTTGGGCAAAACAAGCTAAGCCAATATGCGGTGATAATGTATTGGGTTTATAGCTTACTGCACAAACCTCATTGCTACAGTACTGTTTTAAATTGGTTAATGTTGCATAGGCTTACTTAAGTCATATTTTTTTTAAATCATCTGAGCAGTAGATCTCAGCTTGCATTTTGAGTCAAAGTGATCTTGACATTTTATGCACTGCACTGCTAGCTAGCTTTAGCTTTCAGCACTAGATTCATTCTCTGATCCTTTGATTGGGTGGACATGTTTGTTCATGTTGCAAGAGCTCTGATAGGTTGGAGGACATCCTGCGGAAGTTGTCATAATTACTGTGCAAGTCCATGGAGGAGGGTGAGAACCATGAGCCTTCTAGGTTTTGTATTGAAGTCAATGTACCCAGAGGAGGACAGAAGCTAGCTTTCCTCCGGCTACACCATGGTGCTACCCTACAGAGTTCTGCTGAGGCTATTGTAGACCATTGCAAAACAGTGTGTTTTAATCAATTTGGTGACGTGAATATATTTGGTATAGTTTTATCTAAAAGGGATAACTCTAATGTTTCACAATTTTAAATTTTCCTTAGGAGCCTCCACTGTCATAGACATCTATGTTCTGTCCAGTCTGGACCAAATCAAATCAAATCAAATTTATTTATATAGCCCTTCGTACATCAGCTGATATCTCAAAGTGCTGTACAGAAACCCAGCCTAAAACCCCAAACAGCAAGCAATGCAGGTGTAGAAGCACGGTGGCTAGGAAAAACTCCCTAGAAATGCCAAAACCTAGGAAGAAACCTAGAGAGGAACCAGGCTATGTGGGGTGGCCAGTCCTCTTCTGGCTGTGCCGGGTGGAGATTATAACAGAACATGGCCAAGATGTTCAAATGTTCATAAATGACCAGCATGGTCGAATAATAATAAGGCAGAACAGTTGAAACTGGAGCAGCAGCACAGTCAGGTGGACTGGGGACAGCAAGGAGTCATCATGTCAGGTAGTCCTGGGGCACGGTCCTAGGGCTCAGGTCCTCCGAGAGAGAGAAAGAAAGAGAGAATTAGAGAGAGCATATGTGGGGTGGCCAGTCCTCTTCTGGCTGTGCCGGGTGGAGATTATAACAGAACATGGCCAAGATGTTCAAATGTTCATAAATGACCAGCATGGTCGAATAATAGTAAGGCAGAACAGTTGAAACTGGAGCAGCAGCATGGCCAGGTGGACTGGGGACAGCAAGGAGTCATCATGTGGTCAGGTAGTCCTGGGGCATGGGTGGACTGGGGCTCAGGTCCTCATGAGGTAGTCCTGGGGCATGGTCCTAGGGCTCAGAAAGAGAGAAGGAGAGAATTAGAGAACGCACACTTAGATTCACACAGGACACCGAATAGGACAGGAGAAGTACTCCAGATATAACAAACTGACCCTAGCCCCCCGACACAAACTACTGCAGCATAAATACTGGAGGCTGAGGCAGGAGGGGTCAGGAGACACTGTGGCCCCATCCGAGGACACCCCCGGACAGGGCCAAACAGGAAGGATATAACCCCACCCACTTACCATCCTGAGACAAGGCTGAGTATAGCCCACAAAGATCTCCGCCACGGCACAACCCAAGGGGGGGGCGCCAACCCAGCCTTGATTTGGCCCAAACATAGACTCCTATAAATGAAGTCTTTTCAAGTTTCACTCAGAACAAAAAATGAGCCTGATTTTGACATTGGGAAAAATACGTATTTTCAACATCTGGAAAATAAGGGCACATTTTTTGGTCTCGCCTAGGGCGGCAGAACAGCAAGGACCAGCCCTGCCTTTGCTATCAGCTAGCTAGCTACTAGCTACCTTGATCCAAAACGAAAGATATATTGAACATTTTAATCTACTGTTCCATATTTTACATAATGTCTTATTTATGCATTTGGTTGTGTCTTGTACAGAATACTGTCCTCGTAGCAGTCATATTTCTAATGTTCCATTAATAGTTGGCTAGTTTTTTTGCAAAGACGCTATAGCTAGCTACCTACCCACCTACATACCAAGATGATATTAGCAACATACCCTTATTTTACCAGATACTCTTCTCCTTCAGTCGGTGGACATCTTTATTTAATCCCTTGTCATTTCTGCCAACTATATGAACAAACTGAAATTATTCAATTCATGGTGTCAGAATTCACTGCTTTATTAAAGCAATTCGGGAACTAACTTGTTGACATGTTCTGTTGCAGAGTCAAAGCCAAATTAAAACATTGCAGAATGTATCCATAATCATGAATGAATAAGCATATTTATTTGACAAGAATGCACCTAGTCACCCAACAATCACGTCAAACACCTGAGCTCCAACAATGACACCGTTTTAGAGAAATCCAAAAACACTGAACAAGAAAAGAAAATGCAACAATTTCAAAGATTTTACTGAGTTACAGTTCATATAAAGGAAATTAGTCCATTTAAATAAATTCATTAGGCCCTAATCAATGGATTTCACAACTGGGAATACAGATATGCATCTGTTAGTCACAGATACCTTAAAAAAAGGTAGGGGTGTGGATCAGAAAACCAGTCAGTATCTGGTGTGGCCACCATTAGCCTCATGCACCATGACACATCTCCTTCGCATAGAGTTGATCAAGCTGTTGATTGTGGCCTATGGAATGTTGTCCCACTCCTCTTCAGTGCGAAGTTGCTGGATATTGGTGGTAACTGGAACACACTGTCATACATGTTGATCCAGAGCATCCCAAACGTGCTCAATGGGTGACATGTCTGGTGATTATGCAGGCCATGGAAGAACAGGGACATTTTCAGCTTCTAGGAATTGTGTGCATATTCTTGCTACATAGGGCAGTGCATTATGCTGAAACATGAGGTGATGGAAGCGGATGAATGGCACAACACTGGGCCTCAGGATATCATCACGGTATGTCTGTGCATTCAAATTGCCATCAATAAAATGCAATTTTGTTTGTTGTCCGTAGCTTATGCCTGCCCATACAATAACCCCACTGTAACCATGGGCCATATTTACATACGTTGACATCAGCAAACCACTCGCCCACACAACGCCATACACTCTGTCGGCCATCTGCCCGGTACAGTTGAAACCTTCTGATTCATTAATGAAGAGCACACTTCCCCAGTGTGCCAGTGGCCAACGAAGGTGCGGATTTGCCCACTGAAGTCGGTTATGACGCCAAACTGCAATCAGATCAACACCCTGGTGAGGACAATGAGCATGCAGATGAGCTTCCCTGAGACTGTTTCTTACAGTTTGTGCAGAAATTCTTCCTTTGTGCAAACCCACAGTTTCATCATCTGTCCGGATGGCTGGTCTCAGACAATCCCGCTGGTGAAAAAGCCAGATGTGGAGGTCCTGGGCTGGCATGGTTACACATGGTCTGCAGTTGTGAGGCAGGTTGGACGTACTGGGCTCCCGAGTGGCGCAGTGGTCTAAGGCACTGCAACTCTGTGCAAGAGGCGTCACTACAGTCCCTGGTTCAAATCCTGGCAGTATTACATCTGGCCGTGATTGGGAGTCCCATCGGGCAGCGCACAATTGGCCCAGCGTCGTCCGGGTTTGGCCGTCATTGTAAATAAGAATTTGTTCTTATCTGACTTGCCAAGTTACATTTTTTAAATAAATACTGATAAATTCTCTAAAACAACTTGGATGCAGCTTATGGTAGAGAAATTCATTCTCTGGCAACCGTTCTGGTGGACATTGTTGTGTGATAAAACTGCACATTTTAGATTGGCCTTTTATTTTCCCCAGCACAACGTACACCTGTGTAATGATTACACTGTTTAATCATCTTCTTGATATGCCACCCTTTTCAGGTGGATGGATTATCTTGGCAAAGGAGAAATGCTCACTAACAGGGATGTAGAAACGTTTTTTGTGCAGGATCTTTTATTTCAGCTCATGAAACATGGGACCAACACTTTACGTTGCGTTTATATTTTTGTTCAGTATAGTAAACAATGCATACATATGCCTTTTATACACAACATATAAAACATTTGAATTTAGGTGAACACTAAATTATATTCATCAATGCTGGAAACCTGGGACATTAAATAACTATCTGAGAGTGCAAAGGTTCTTCTGCTTTTCCATTTGAGTAGTTAGACCAGCACAAATAGTACAATGTAAAACAGCACATTGTGTTTTTGGTGGGCGAGTTACAAATGGAAAACCTGGATGCGTACGGTCAGTTTTACATAAAATACTAGATCAACTCCAGCAGAATGAGAAACCCACTTACCAGACTCAAAACAGGAAGCCATGCCTAAATGCAGCTATATACACCATTCCTGTCAATGTAAAAGGTCCATGTTGCTGCTGTCAATTGTGAGCAGCACATTTACCACTGCATTCGGTCTGAACCCCAACAATAAGCAGGAGGGCAGCATTACACAGGTGAAAAAAGGTAGCAAAAACAGTACACTTTTAAACATGTTACTCAGTCTAGATGTTATCACATCAGGAGAAGAAACAGTGTAGGAAGCAGCATAGAGAAAATGGGTGAAGGTAGGGTGGGTTTATAGAGTTAAGATGGATAGATCCAAAGTGTTCGAAGTTGAGGCAGAAAAGGCATAGATGTGGAATTTCTCATCTATTTAAATGGCTAGTCAAATAGATGGCTAATGTAGCCATTTAGCCAGGCTATCTAGTTGCTAACTATGAGCTAGCTAGATAGCAGGCATTTTTTCAATTTAAAACTTAACCAAGAAAGTTCACAGAATTGTCCATTTAAACAACTTTAGACAATTTATGAATGACTAAATGTTTATTAAAAGCCCGGGAGATTCTTACCTTAGCCTTGATTTGGCAGTCTCATCCAGATGACCATGACCCTTGGTGAGGGATGTGAAGCTTGAGACAGGCATTTGTAGTTCTCTATGATAGCAGTTAAATGTCATTTTGGGGGTTAAATACAGGCAAATATATTAATAAAAGTCACCTTGTCTGGGAGAGATTAACACGGTTATCAAAACGCCAGGCCAGGGTAAGCCTACACAAAACACAGCCTTTATTTGAATATTTTCTAAAACCTACAATGGACATGCAAATATTATCTTTGAATAATCTTAGGAACTCATGGCAGTGTGAATCATGTTATACAGGACATCACAGGCATTATTCAACCAGATCCATGTAATTTCCTCCTAGGTATTGTTCCTGTTCCTGACACTCCAATCCTCTCCACTTAAATTGATAGATTATATTTTAGCAGCAGCAAGGAAATGCCTCCTCCAGAAATAAAGCTTGTCCCAAGTGGGTGTGACACCTGCTCCCACTGCACTGCTGCTTGGATTCCACCTGGTGATCTGTTCACCGTCTGCCCTGGCTTATCTCCCCCTGTCTGGTACATGTACCCCTACCACACTCCCCCCTCCCTACCAAGCTTTCACTTGCCTTCAGCACACAGGCACTGTGTGTGTACATTTTGCCTCATGACTCCTGCATGCTTTGTTGACTATGCACATTCTTGTTTACTCTAAAGTGGGAGTGACTGTTCCCACACTTGGGACTCTGACTCTATTAGTTACACTGACTTTTGTCCCCCCATCCTATTCTAACCACATCTCGCTGGCTTTGTATTCATGTTACCTGACGAAATTGCTGTACAATATGATCCTGTTGCCATCTAATACACATTAAATATCATAAATCAACACTGCAGAGCTCTCCCTGTCCTCTGCCGTGCCTCGATTGTATTACTGTTGATGATATCTGGAAATGTGCATTCTTTCAGTGCTGGCGTTGCATTATGGGAGATGTAGTTTGGTCCTCTACGGTCTGAATGGAATAGAGGCGATTTCACGTTGTAACTTGTTTGTTGCAGTGTTTTTGTACATGAGTTGTTGTATTTTGGTACTGTCAACACTGAAAGCACCTAGCAATGTATTGGGGATGTGAGACAGGATATGTGTTTTACCTTTCTTCATGCTCCTGTGTAGAACAACTTGTCAGATGGTGCATTGGAGACTGATGTGTTCCTGTCCTGTCTTTTCACAATACTATTGCAGATCAACATAAAATCCTAAAAGACAGCCGTGGTGTCGCTCTTCATTTCTTGGTTCTCCTGTGGTACATAAGAAACCCGCTACACATACACATCACTGTGTCGCTCGTCTTTTCAGTTCAGTCTCAATCTCTTCATTCAAAGACTCAATCATGGACACTCTTACTGACAGTTGTGGCTGCTTTGTGTGATATATTGTTGTCTCTACCTTCTTGCCCTTTGTGCTGTTGTCTGTGCCCAACAACGTTTGTACCCTGTTTTGTGCTGCTACCATGCTGTGTTGTCATGTGCTGCTGACATATGTTGTCGTCTTAGGTCTTTCTTTATGTAGTGTCTCTTGTTGTGATGTGTGTTTTGTCCTATTTCTTTTTTTTTTACATTTATTTTTAATCCCATCCCACACAGGAGGCCTTTTGCCTTTTGGTAGGCCGTCACTGTAAATAAGAATTTGTTCTTAACTGACTTAGTTAAATACATAGAAATAATAATAATAATGTAACAAAATGCTGTAAAAATTAACATGCACTCTCAAAAGATATTTGGTTAGGTCTATGCAGGGAGCTTGCTGACTTGGAGAGGATTACATCAATCTTACAACATTGAGAGCATAGGTACGAATGTTTGTTATTTTTCTTTGGCTATAACCAATTTTATTCTTATTCAGACTCTTGAAATATTTTCTCTATACAGGCAAAATGTACCCTTGACCTAAAATGAGCTCCGATTGGGAAAAATTGATTTCAACGGTCATCTAACTCTGTCTAGAGCTCCGACCTTATGACCTGAAGACCACTGACCGAATGATTCAACCTCGTTTCCCCCCTGAGTTCCCAGTTGCCTTCATGGTGCGTTCAAGACAACTGGGAATTCGGAAAAATACAAGGTAAAGTATTAACGTCAGTGATCTTCAGGTTGGAGCTCTAGAAAGGAGACTGGAGTTGGATTCCCCCGAAATTATAATCCCCCCATCTGCAAATGTTCTCATCAATTAAACATTAGATCTCAATACAGTTCTGTTTAAAAAAAACTAGAATATGTTACAGTGGACTAATGTGTAGACTTTACAAGTTTGTTAAAAATTACGTTGTTTTAGGAGTGCATAGCCACAGGAAGTAGGGGTGCAGCACCCCCTTAAAAATCATAATTAAAAAATAATAACAAATACAAAAATTGTGAAAATAGATTTTCTTCACAAAAGTAGCGCACTGGTGGGGCCTCCAGAGTGGCGCAGTGGTCTAAAGCGAGTCCAGGCTCTGTATAATCCGGCCGCGACTGGGAGACCCATGGGGCGGTGCACAATTGGCTCAGGGATGGCAGGGATGTTCTGGTCCCATCGCGCATTAGCGACTCTTGTGGTAGGCCAGGCGCAATGCACAAGCTTCATAATGGGCTTGTTCAACATTGCAGGCGACTGCCGACTGACTGATCTACAAAGAACCTTGTATCATAAATAACTATTCATTAATTGTTTGTAGAGCAGTCAGTCACAATTTATCCATGATGCATTGCGGTTTTGAGACGGCCAGTACCTTAGCTAGACCAAAGATTATCTATTATATTGAGAAGATAGTCGAGTGACCGCTCTAACAATGGAAAGATCAGGCGGGACTATTCTAGCCAATGAGACGGCAGATGCGTGCATGAACAACAGGCACAACAAAGTCGTTTTTCTCAAAGTTGCTGCAACATTTGTAACTAAATATATATTCTATCAAATATGCTTCACGTAATTCAACTCGCTCTCATAGACCTCCATACAAAAAGAGGGCTTATCTCACACGGACAGACTTTGGGCGGAGTAAATCCTCTCGCTCCGCCTCTTCCTCTCTGGCTACACACACACACACCTGGGGCCTGTTGCACAAAACTAGGATAAGGGATTAAGCCAGGATATCTTGGTGATCCTGGCTCAATTGATCCGTAATCCGGTTGCACTAAAGATGGATAGGGGCAGGAGGATATGTTATGGTATAAATTACCATGGAGATTTATTCTGTGGAGCTAGCCTGCTCCAGACCAGGCTAAATTCCAGGATCTATTTAATCTCATCCCTAATGTCAGTCAGCAGTCACCACAAATGGAAACCAATAGTTATTTCACTGCTCACTATACATTGTTATCACATATAACTAGACCCACTGTTATTATTTAAACGTTTGTGATCATTAATTTCAATGATTTTGGATAAAAAAATGATTTTTAGATGTTGCTATCATTAGATAATTTACAGTTTCCCATAGACTATAAGGCTATATATAAAATGATAGAATATTAGGGCCACAGAGGGGAAAAAAAAACACAAGTCATAATATTGTAACCAGTTGTTTTAAAGGAGGACAGTTGTTAAAATGACAGATGTGGGGCATTTCGTGAAATTGTACTTCAGTATGGTTTCATAAACAAAGACATGCTGATGTGCCAGAATATTAAGTATCACATTGTCATAAGTATCAAAACTGTAAAAACAATATGTAGCTTTTCTGCAGAAAGAACCAGCCTCATAAATTTATGACTTAATCCTTTTTCTTCAGTGTGGCCCTAGTACTCTGTCATATAAACAAATACACATTCCATATGAATATAAAAACACAATGTGTAACATTATGTTCCTTTATTGAATAAGGACAAAACAAAGCAGGTAAACCATCAGCTCCTTTCGAAACTGAAGTCACAGTGACTCTACAAGATGGAAAGCACAGAATCCAAGCATATTATACAAAATGATACATACACATTCAAAGGTCTGTATATAACACACCCTGCATGTCTGCACACTAAAATAAATGCAGGACAAATCCATACACATCAACTGAACAGACAAATGAATGGATGCAGTAGCCTCCCTGCAGCCTTGTATTACACACAGTATACACAAACATCATAAGAGGCCAAATTCGTCAAAAAACGATCCCAAAAAAAAACCAAATTCCTCTGCCACCGCAGGACATATTTAACCAAAATTCAAAGCACACATACTAACTAAAATAATTCAACACATATTGGTCCCTCAGCAGCCGACCACTGTCGTCATCAGGAAGATTGCGGATTGTCCCAGTCCATGGCTGGTGGCACTCTGGGGGCCCTCTCCTTCCTCAGGCAGGCCACATTGTGGAGGACAGCACAAGCCACAGTAATATCACATGCCTAACAGGGCTGACCCTTAATTTGTGAAGGCAGTGAAAGCGTGCCTTCAGGAGGCCAATGGTCATTTCAACTCTGGCCCTGGCATGGGCATGGTTGTAGGCCTGCTGTGCTTCCTGGGGGTCTGTGAAGGTGTCAGGAGAAAAGGCTGGCAGCCATACCCCTGTCTCCCAGCAACACACCAGAGAATTCACCTGTCAACACAAAATCTCATCATTACTACCTCATAAACACAGTGATATTCTTGACACAGCCATGATGTTTATAAATAGGGGTTGTGTGGCTTACCTTGTGATAGGCACTGATAGATTTCAGAGGCCCGAAAGATTCTGGAGTCATGGACTGAGCCAGGCCATTTTGCCACAACATTGCTGATCACACAGTCAGCATTGCAGACCATCTGAAATCATAAGATGAGGAATATTACACCAATCAATGCACATCACTGGCAATGCAGAGTGTTCGTCAATGGACAATATCAAAAGTTATGTTCACCTGAACATTAATGCTGTGAAAGGATTTCCTATTCACAAAATCGGCCTCATGGGCACCTGAGGGGCTTTTTATCCTTGTGTGTGCAGTCCACTGCACCAATGACATTGGGGAAACCTGTCACACAAAGTAATGAGTATCCTACTATGTGTTAACAGTTGTCCTGTAATTTGTAGATCCTCTTACCTGCAATCCTATAGAACTCCTCTTTGATGTCACAGAGTCTTCTGTGGCCAGGGAAGGAGATGAAGACATCTGCTAATGCTTTGATAGCCAGACACACACTCCTTATTGTGCGGCAAATTGTGGCCTTGTTCAGCTGTTCTGCATCCCCACTGAGTACAGGAAGGCTCCACTAGCAAAAGCGCAAGGCCACACAAACCATTTGCTCCACACTCAGTGCATGGCTCCGTGCAGTGCGGTGCTTAATCCTGGGACCCAGTAGTCTGCATAGATACCTGATGCCATCTGCAGAA